>NC_034595.1:54775145-54788907 GCF_900095145.1 Mus pahari
TTTTTTTTTTTTTTTTTTTTTTTTTTTTTTTTTGTGCTAATGACCAGGTGCAAGGAAGCCCCAATTCTTTGCTTTAGCAATTTATTACTGATGGATATAAACACAGAAAGAATCATTATATCACCCTGTGGTAGATTGGAAGAGGATATAAAGGACAGTCCCAACTGCTGTGGGGAGATGATAGAAATTCAGATGCCCCTAAGACCTCAGCAGAGAAATGGCATGTCAGGGAACCTTTAAGGGAGAACAAGAATTAGTCAATGTCATTTCCTAGATCTGTATCACTCCCATCCTGGGTTTCTGATGTCAAATGTGTAGGGAGTATACCACTGAGGGTCCAATTAGGAAAAAAAATAATAAATTGATAGTTTACAAAGGGGACTGGATATAATATATTTTGAAGAGTTTGCAAAGCAAATGGGGAGTGTGGGATAAGCAAAATTAGTTGAGTACAGGATGAAGCTGCCCTCATTTGTGGCTAATGAACCAGGAAGGTTGTAAGGCTTCCAGTGCCCAACATTCCCTCTCACTAAGCCATGCTGCCTGCCGAGAGTGGGGAAAGGAGCTGGCTGCTGCCAAGAAAGTGCTAGAATCCAGGAGAGGTGGAGCCATGGCTCAGATCAGAGAAGCTGGATCAGAGAAGGGCCTGCATGGCTATGTCCCATTCCTAGAGTGCAGTGCAGGCACTGCTGAGAGCTCTCCAGGTGGCCATGAGAGAACTCAGTGAGCGAGCACCATGTGGCTGACATTGAGATTGAGGAGGCGAGGCTTCCTCTAGGCCTGGGATCAAGGGCGAAGGCTTACATCCCAGGAAGGACACTGCCCATTGATGACGCAGGCCTAGCTGCCCACTATGACTGAGAGGATGCCAGAAGAAACTGGAAGCAGCAGAAAACAGCTCTTTTTTCTTTCGCTTGCCTTCCACTGTCTTCCCAGAAATTACTATGGGTAAAACCAGAACAGATGCCACCATGGAGAACAGAAATGGGAGCAAGACCAAAGAGACATGTGGTCAGCACAAGAAGAAAGGAAGCCCCACTCACCCATCCTACCCTGCTTTTCCAAACTGCCCTGGGGGCTTTTGACATTCCAGTGGTTATACATTCCATGACTCATCAAACCCTTAGAAGAATCCTCTTCAAGTAGTCTATGTGCTGGGCCTAGTAGCACAGGTCATAATCCCAGCTACTCGTAGAGCTAAAGTGTGAAGATTCAAAGTTCAAGGCTAACTTTGACTTCCACAGACATACACACACACACACACACACACACACACACACACACACACACACACACATTCAAAGATAAAAAGAAGGCTGGGTATGTAGTTCAGTGGTAGAGTTGTTATTTAGCATGCATTAGGTCCTACCTTTAATCCACAGTGGTACGCATGAATGCAAATACAAGCATAGGTACATGTGATACACACACGGACACACACACACACACTTTGTGCATACATGTTCCTTTGAGTTTAAAGGAAAACTCTTATGTAAATCTTGGCCAACGATGTAAGTATGAATGAATGAAGCCTTCACCACCACCACCATGTTGTTGGTCCTACACCCTGCTAGCCTTCCTTCACTACAGCTTTATATGTGCTCCTATTAAAGTGGGCAACATCACTCTGTTCAGTCAGTGAGACTGAAGCTCCAAGAACTGATGAGACTCAAGTTTATTAGCCCTCACAGTACCCAGCTCCTTTAGCAATGTCCACATTTGGCAGGCCAAAACTGAAGAACCATTCTCCCATAATCCACAGAGGCAGGTGGAAAGTGGCTTGTAACTTACTTGAAGTTCTTTTATGGTGTATGGGTAGTAACCTGGGAGCTAACTGACCATGAAACCCCAGTGAAAGTGACAACCTTGCCATTCAAAACTGCGCTGTGGCTCCAGGCTCCTGTCGGAAAACTCTCCCCTGACCTTTTCTTAACACGTGGCATTTTAGTGTTCTGTTGATTACAGATCACTTACATGCAGCACACAGTTGACTGTTAAATTGGAAAGTGAGAAAAAAAAAAAAAACAGAAAGTGCATGCTTGCCAGAGCAGTGCATCAGAGCAGTTGTTCCCAAGGTATTCATCTCGGTGTGTCTAAACACCTATAATTAAACTAGCTTTGGAGTCATGCCTCTTGGAGAGAACAGAAGAATCAGTTCTGCAGCGTGCAGATCTTGTGCTGTGAACACACAGCTCAGCAGTGAAGATGTTCAGAGCGGACCAGATGCTGTGGCTCAAGAATGCAATTACCCACCTATCAGGGTGGATGGATGATCCCCTGATCTTAGGGACATCTGAGCTCAGGGTAGCAGAGGGAAAGAGACAAGTGATGAATATGGTAACCTCCAGTTCTCTGTGCCTTTACCCCAGCCTCATTTCCTTGTTGGGGATTTTATTTTTGTAGCGTGGATGCAATGATCACCAAGTAGCTTTGTGTTAAACAGCTAATTAATGGGAACTCAAGTCAAAGCTGTCTTATTTATGAGACTCTGGAGCAGCCAGAGACACAACACTCATCTAGAAAAATAAGTTAGGATCAAGCTGCGTCTTCTGTATAAATATGTGAGGCTCTGCTGTCAGACATCAGTAGCAGCCAACACTGTCTGTCTGCCCATGAATCACTAAAATGACCTGGACCTTCCGTTTGAGTTGATTTTAGCTAATGGGTGCCATATAATCTCATATGCTCAGAATGTCTTGTGAACCAAGCATGCTATCAAGATACAGTTTTAATTAACATTTGCTTTTTACATAATATACGCAATTTATTTTGGCAAGAGTTCATTGAATGTAAAATCTACATAATTAAGATACTAAACCTGCAATATTTTTTCTTTGTAGTAATTTTTTTCCAAATGACACAGATTCAGCAACATTTATTGCCCTGCAGATAGCTGCAATGAGCAATCACAAATTTGTAGCTGCTTTTTCTCAATCTCTTTTTTTTTTATTTATTGTTTCTCTAACCTCAAGATACAAAATTATATATAGTTTGTTCATTTTTTTAGATTCAGGAGTATGAAGCTTTTGTGTAGTTGAATTTTACATTAGAAATGAATTAAGACCTGGGTATGGTTATACGTCCCTATAATTCCAGCACTCTGGAGGCTGAAGCAAGAGGATTGTGAATTCAAGAGGTACATAGCAAGTTTCAACATTGACTGAGCTATGTACTGAGACCCTAAGAACAAAGAAAGTGAACTCCTGATACTTTGGTATAAAAACCTGTTATAAATTTGTAGGTTATTTCAGAATTCTGTATTACCTTCTGAGTTTGGTTCACAAAGCATTTCAATAATGATATTACTGACTTACAGTCAAGTTGAAAGTGGGCACACCTGTAGAGACCCTTCACTCTGAGGTGCCTACTGACCCTGAGTAGGAATATAATCCACCCAGATCGTATCCTCGAAGAAGCCAGAGCTAAGGTCGGAGCCTGTAGCTCTCCAGTAGCTAGACTTGCTTTGTAGAAAAATCTGCACTCTGTCTTCAGGAAGCCTCACTGGGGACATCTTCTAAACTTGAAAACACCTCTGAATCCTGGAAATCAGACATGTTTTGGGTGGATGGGGGGGATGGAAACAGGCTTGGAGCCAGACACTTTCCCAGATGAAGGGCAATGCAATAGCTGGATCCCAATTGCTTTGTTCTCCCAGATAATTCCTGTAATTGTGTCAAAAGGATAATGACTTGGCTTCAGGAATCAGAGCCATATGCTGCCACAATGCAGCCAGCCATGACCCCCCCCCACACACACACACCAGAGAGCTGTCAATGGTGGAAGCCCATGACCTCAACTGAAGCATACTTCAACCAGATCACTGCCCAGGAACGGAGGAAGAACCTACCCTGCCAGTGGTACCATTTTCAAGGTCTTCCCTCCACTCTTTCCAATCTGCTTATGTCTGGACTGCCAAGTTCTTTCCAGACAGGGCCTAGACAAGGACCTTTCCCAGGACCCTGCTGTGCTCTGTTGGGATGCTCAGTGCATAAGGCACGGATGGTGCCTGTGTCAGTCTCCTGCTCAGATCTGCAGAAAGCTGCTAATTAGTGTCAGTAATTGCTGGAGAAGAGAGGAGCTGGCTGCTTGTTGGCTGGGGGGGAGTGGCCAGCGCTCTCCCTCCCTCTCTCTATCTCTCCAGCAATCATCGATGCCTGCTGGTCCAGCCACTCTCTGTAGCATCCTGTCAGGGTGGTAGGCTTGACTCAGGTCATCGTAGAAGAGGACTCAAAGGTATACTTCTGCAGGACAGAGGTCCCAAAATGTGCTTCTAAAAGGAAAGAGAAATAGCACTGGAATCTGAGAGTGACATGCCAGCAGATGGGGTGGAAAAATGGGGGCTCGATCTTGCCAGTTTTTTTCTGCTGGTGCTGCCCCCCATAGCTAGGGCAGGGGATAGGCTTCTCTTGGCCTTAGCTTTTCCTACTCCCTTGATGGGCTGGAAAGAGCATCTACCTTGTAGAACTGTGAGAGGTTTAAATGCACTAACACATGTACATGGATATATCACTTAATGATGGGGTGGTCTCTGCAATGCATGATTAGATATCCCTACTCTGTGAACATCCACAAGATACTTACCAACTTGTTTAAGGTAGGTCAACATCTACATCACCTTGCAGCAATGGCCTCACAGGAGAATCTAGTGGGTGTCTGCCTGTGGAGAAGGCGGGCTCTTTTACTTGCTGTTTATGAGTCGAAGTGATGATAGCAAGTAAGGTGTCAGACATACATAAACTAGTATCACATATATCACGGTTATAAAATGCTATGTACGTTACAGCATAGTATTGTACTTGAATGTAACTGACAGTGATTCAGACTTGGCTGCCTCAGCATCATCACAAACCCAAGGAACACAGCACACTGTCCAGGCCAGCCCCTGCTGGAGTCTTTCCAGCTCTATGGTCATCTCAAGGGACCACAGCTGCCTGCTACTGACTAGAAAAATGCCATGCAATGCAAGGAAGTGCCCAGGGCAGAATGATGCTCAGTACAGAATTGCTGTCCCTAAGTAGGAGGTCCTGAGTTACTATGAACTAGGTTAAAGTAGATAGGTACCCTAGAAACTGGCCGCTTGGGTGCCGGTAAACTTCAGTGCTATTTCAACTTGACCCTGGAACAGCTTCCAGTAGGCTCTGATTAGCCCCCATGGTCCTTTTTCCACCAGCTTTTCTCACCTTTTATGGCATGTGAAGGAAAGGTATACTAATAGTGGTGACCAAGTTCCTATGATGTTCAGTGTGGCAGCCACGTGCTTACCCTGCTTAGGTCTTCACAAATAATTGCACCAGGCACCTCAAAGCCCCAGTAACGTGGGCCTAGACCATTCAAGCATACAGAACAGTAGTATGTTGTTTTATTTACACATGATGTAAGTATAAATTAGCATTATTGGTGTATGTACCGGTGTTGGTGTTTTAACCTTCCATTTCCTGAAGATAGAGCAATTGCTTCACCTGATATTCATTTGCTTAGCAAATATACATATGGGTATATTATAATCTTACTTTTATATGTGTGCTGCCAGCACACACACAGCTCTTCATTTATTTATTCAACAAATAATTACTGAGAACCCAGAGAAACTCAGGGTTGTAGATTAAGAGGGTGTTGAACAGCATCCTATTGAGGGCTTCTATGTGGAGAGGAGGAGCCAATCGTCCTAGAATAGTAAGACCCATTTCTTCTCTTCAGGTAGACTCCACTGCCCCTCAATACAATTACTCAAACAGCAGGATTACCTTTCAATCTAGATCATAATTTGGGGAGCAAAGCTCTCTGACCTGCCTGGCATTGGGGCAGCTGCTTATAGTGGGTTCCAAGCCTATAGCCATCCAACCTCTTGTTTATTGGCACCACAGATCTCCATCACAGAGTATGGTAAGGTAGGTAAGAGCTATGTCATACTGCTTGGGTTAGAATAATGGTTCTTCTGTGTTCTAGCTGTGGGGTTGTGCATAAGTTACTTAACATGTTCATGATCCTCTATTCTCATATAAACTAAGGATATTGAATTAACAATTTGAAACCTATGAAATATTTAGGGTTTATCCAGTTACATACTTAAGTATTCATTTATTACTATTGGGTGTTCTGCATCCCTGGGAAGACTCTTCTATATAGGCATGGTTGCGGAGGCACCAGCCATCCAAGTCACATTCTGGTCAACATGGATGTCAAAAGGAATTTTTCATATTAAGCTGCTATATTTAAGGATATTCTCAAGAAGTTTCTCCTAGCAGTTTTGTTCACAAAACCTTTTTCTTAGATATAATTATTGTAACAGACACTGGAAAATTAGATTTTATTCCAAATACTTGGCACTTTATTAAGATGTTGTCACTAAAGGAAAGGAGAAATGGTATGTTTTGAGCCAGTGATGGCTTCCCTTATCTCCTCATGGCTCATACAAAGCATCCTCACCCATCCGGCTCTCATTGGACTGCCCAGGTGCATGAATTCTACTTGTGAGCATAGGGGTCGACTTGGTCTTTCCAAGAACAATCTAGAGCACTGATTGTCAACCTCCCTAGTACTGCAACCCTTTTAATACAGCTCCTTGTGTTGTCATGACCCCTAATAATAAAGTTACTTTCATTGCTACTTCCTAATTGTAATTTTGCTAATGTTAGCAATCATAATGCAAACATCTGTGTTTTCTGATGGCCTTAGGTGACCCCTGTGAAAGGGTCATTCAATTCCCGAAGGGGTTGCAGTACAGAGGTTGAGAATCACTGCTCTGGGATCTCCTCCCCTGGTTCTGACCATCTTCTCCCCACATGACAGTGACTCTCCTCTTCCTCTCAGCTTTCTATCTGTGAGACCCATTGGCTACAGAGTTCTGCCTGCTCTCTACCCACACTCACTGCGTGGCTAAGGACCAAACATTACTGCTGATGCCAGCGTTTGCACCTCTAACCCAGACTTTCTCCCTAAGCATTCACATGGATCACCTCCCAGTTCACCCCCTTGTGTGTTCTTCCCTAGGGCTCCTTCTTTCAGAACAAAGGGACATCTACAGTCTTCTTGAAGTCCAACACTTGGTAGTCAGCCTAATACCTCCATATGCTCAAATGTCTCACCCCACATGATAGTTCTTATAATCCTCCCTTTTCCTGGAGTGTTATGTCTTAGTCCAACCCAGCAACATGCTTAACTGGGCTACAGAGCGTTTTTCCTGGGGAGTTATTTTGTCTCATGCTCTTCTGTACATAACTATAGGTAGGCATTCTGGGTTCAAATCTTACTCTTACACATATTAGCTATTATGTAATGGGATAAGCTTTGTTTGCATGTCTGCATAGGTATGCATGCATGTATGTAGTTGTGTATGTATGTAGTTATGTATATAGTTATGCATGCATGTGAATGTGGTGTGCACATGCCGTAACACATGGTCAGAGGATAAGCTGTGGTGTCAGAGTAAATTATTATTATCTTTCAGCAGATATGCTTGGTTAACCAGCCTGGGAACATCTGAGAATTCCCTTTCTCTACCTCCCATTTCCCCATTGGAGCACTGAGATTTCAGATACATGCTACCATGACTGGTTATTGTGGGAATTCTGGGTATTTGAACTCAGGTCCTCCTTTTGCACAGCAAGCATTTCTTAACCTCAAAGCCATATGTCTAACCCCGACAAGCTTTGTGTAACTCTTTGTCACTGTTTTTCATCTGTAACAGGAGAGCAATAGTAGTACCTAGCAAGCACAGTTATTGTGAGCACTAAATGAGCTAATATAGGAAGGCACTCGGCAATGTCTGGCTTATAATAAGCACAATCAATAAATGTTGGCTATTATCATTAGCTCTTATTACTATACATTTTTCATGAAGCAGCTAGATGATCATTTAAAAACATAAATTAAATGCAATCATTCTTCTACTCAAAACTCTTCAGTGATTTTTCCATTTCAGTTACAATGAAATTTTAGCACCTCACGAGGCCAGCCTGTGACCTCAGCCTTGCCTCCGCCTAGCTGAGCACTTTGCCAGCACTCGCTAGCTGGCAGAGATACATTAACATTCCATGCTTTTTGCTTCCTTTGGGGCTTGGCCCTAGCTCTGCCCTCTGCCTGGAATGCTCTGCCCCCTCCAGCTGTTCACAGGCTGCCTAGTCCCTCCTCCCTGCTTTTCATTAGATCCTTGTTACATTATCTCTTTGTCGTAGATCCTCCCTGATCATGGATCTCCAGGAGCACGCCTGTGCTGGCCACTCCCCCTCTCTGTTTTCCACAGCATTGACCATGCTCTTCTCTTTCTTGTTGGTTTATAACGTTAATTTATAATCTTTCTCTACCATAAAATGTGGCGAGTCTGATCTCACCTGGTAAGTTATGTGTGGTTCCTAGAACCTCAGCTGGCCATGCACACAGTAGGTGCTAGAAGCCAGTTGATAATGAGATGAGCCACCCGAGCCACCCTTGCAGAGGAGCTATGAAAGATGATTAATAATTTTGCATACCGAGGGAAAGGCAAGGATTTGAGGCAGTAGAAACAAACAGCATTAGCAAGAACACGTGGATGGGGGCACTGCAGTGCAGAGCTATCACAAGCATGATACGATCCTCAGACCTGGGGGATCACCTGCGGGTTTCTAAGGACTACAGAACCTCTGGCCCCAGCTCAGATGTGATAAGTCAGAATCTGCAGTGTGTGTGTGTGTGTGTGTGTGTGTGTGTGTGTGTGTGTGTGTGTGTGTTTACACATATGTGTCTGAGTGTGTGTGTGTGTGTGTACACATATATGTGTGCCCACGCATCACACATGCATACATTGAAGCTTGCAGTCAATGTCCATGGTCCTTCTCTGCGATGCTCCACCATATTTTTCAAAACAGGTTATCTCACTGAACCCAGCACTCAGTGATTGGCTATGTTGCTGAGCCAGCATCCCCCAACTTCTCCTGTCCCCACCTCCCAGTGTTGGGTTTACAGGCATGCATCCCCACGTAGGTGTTCTCTGTGGATACTGGGAATCCATACTCAGCTTCCTGTGCTTGCAGAGAGAAAGAGCACTTTATCCACAGAGCCATCTCTCCAGCCTGAGAATCTGTATTTTAAGAATGCAAATTCTTAAACACAGGGGAGTTCTTTGAGAAGAATGTGTTTAGGGAACAAGAACTCGCCAGCATGGAGAAGGCAGTACACAGGCAGATGTGTGCACTGGTATGCAAGTTCAGCTCTAAGTGACAGAACCTAGAACAGGAGTGCCATCTCAGACAGGTTTATTTGTAACTCCTGTAAAAATCTGAGCTAAAATGGATGTTTAGAAATAAGTGGTTATAGGCTCAGCATAGTCCTGGGTAGTCTGTAAAGGTGAATTTTCCAAGCTTGCCCTTTAATAAAACTTTCCTGACATTTTGAGCTGCCTCTTTATGGCTAGTTGAAACAATCACCTCACTATCGTGAGTACCCACTACCTGCTAGGAGCTGGGGACAGAGAGGAGGGAGCTACTCTTCACCCTTGGGAGGCCTAGGGGAGAAAAGTTAGCAATCGGGTTGCTGATCCCTCCTGGTGACTTTTCAGGCAAAGAAAGCAGGAGGTGCACAGCAGGGGTCAGGAATGAGGCCTTGGTGATAGAGGGTGGAGAGGAGCCCAAGGCTCATACTTTCTTTTGGAACACTTAATTGGAGCAGCAGAAAGCTTAATGGCAGAGAAAGTATACAGCACACTGAACAACAGGGAGGGAGGGACGAGCATGCTGGGAGCTGTGGGCAGAGGGGGAAACTGTTGATAAGAGCAACCACCTAGGATACAAGGGATGGCAGAGCCAGGAAGCCACGTTTTTACAACCTGATCAAACCTATTACACTAACTGATTAGGCAAGAATGATCACTGGACTGTGAAAATTATTACAGCACTGTGAAAAGTTGGGAAGAGAATATTCATACGGTCTCAGATATAGTCTTAACTATATGGTCTCTGATTTCTAATTGGTTGAACAAGGAAAGGAAACTTTACAATGTAGAGGTCTGTCAGACATAGACTGGTAATGTAATATCCCTGATGACAGGGCTTAATGGAATGGTACAACTCAAGTTGAGGGTCATTCTACAAGACAACTCAAAGCCACTGTTCAAGAACGACAGTGTGGTGGTGGGAAGACTGAGAACCAAGTTCACAACACAGGATGACAAGAAATGACAGCTAAACACCATTCATTGCTGGATTGACTCCTGTTTGGAAAAGAGACATACACATCACAGTCTGGGGCAGTTAGGGGCACATGCATGTGGACTTTGCACTGGGTAATAGTTCTCTGGTATACTGAATGGGATTGTGGTATTATGGCTAGGTCAGAAGATGCTCTTATTCTTATAATTGACATACTAAAGAGTGTAAGTGTGAGAAATAATGATATTGCCAACTGAATCTCAAGTGGATTCAGGGCCAGGTAGAGAGACTAAGAGATGAGATGGGCGTGACCACTGTTAACCACTGGTGAGGCTAAGCAAGGGACACTCAGGTCTTCTCTGTACTCTAATCGCAGCCTTCCTGTACATTTCCTTTTCTATGGAATCACGGGGATGTTTTACCATTTCGGAAGGCTGATTTTCTGTAGACTAAGTGAGTTCAGGGGACACAGAGGCTTCCCAAACATCAGTTGGGTTTTAGCTAAAGGAGACCCCATTGCTTATACACCAGAGAATGGGGTGGGGTTGATCATGGCAGAGGAGACAGCAGAACAAACAACACAGATTCAGCCTCTGAGGGAAAACTTGCATCTGTTTCCTTGAAGGAGAGTGGAGAATCTGCACTCACCTCCACACCCGAAGCATAAAGTCTAAAGTCCCCGGGTGTCTGGAAAGGAGCAGGGGGCACTGGGGGTGGGGTGGTGCTGGGATTTTATTGGCAAGGGCAAGGGCTGTTATTACTGTGGGGAAGTGAGGTAGAGAAGTGGTGGAATTATAATTATGAAGACTTGAGAAGAGTGGGTTTCAAAGAACATGTTTAGTCACAGATGGTTGAAGAGAAATGCAGAGAACAGGCCCCAGCACCTCATCTTCCTATCTGATTGCGGGGAGGGGGGGAGCTTGCTAATGAACACATTGATTTCCCAGCTCCCTAGAACAATAGCAAATGCTTTTTGCAGTTATTAATTGGAATCCCACAGCAGGTGTGGGGGAGGGAAGGCACTGCTGATTTGGAGTTTTTCTTTAGGGATTAGGTGAATAGAAAGAGCAATGGAGAAGGTCATGTAAGCAAGGATGCTGGGAAGACTTGACACCCAACTCCTAGCCTGGCTTACAGACAGATTAACCTTTCCCTTTAGAACCTTACTTCCCCACTTACAAAAATTAGAATACCAGTTCTCACTGTGAAGAGTGATATGGGATAGCTAATATATGGGAAATTCTATGCTTTTGAGCTATAGACCATTTTTCTTCTAGGAAAAAAAAAAATCAAGAAACATTTTGAAGCACTCATTCTGTGCTGGGAGCAAACGATCTTGCAGTGAACAGAAAAAACACGGTTCTTGCCTCCCTAGAACTGATCACGGGCATCGACAAAGCAGGATTAAATGTTCTGATAAGGGCTGGAGAGATGCTTAGTGGGTAACGCACTTGCCATAAAAGCATGAGGATCTGAGTTCAGATGTACAGGACTCGTAAAAGCTGGTGCAGAACTGCACATCTGTCAACCTGGAGCTGGGGAGGGGCTGGATCTCAGGAGTCGCTGCTTAGCTGGCCTAGCTTATACTGCAAGCTAGAGAGTCACTGAGAGACTGTGTCTCAAAACAACGAGAGTGTAGAGCAATAGAGGAAGAAATCTGATGTCAGTCTCTGCATCTGCACACACGCACATGCACACAGTGCATATATGTACACATGCCCAATTTTATTTTAAATCTGGAAAATCGGATGGGGACTGGCTGCTATTGAAAACGTAGAACAGGACCAACTTGGGACATCAGGATGGGCCACTGGAAGGAAGGAGTGTCATCAAGGATACCCATCAAAGCAGCAACCTTCCCCCCCCCCCCCAGGTATCTGCAGATTGAATCTGGTTGGCCAGATGGGCAGAGGTCTGGAGACTTGTGCAGGAAGGGTTGGTTGAGTTTTTTCCCCCCATGGAACAATGGCAAGCCTGTGTCCTCTAAACAACTCCTGAAGTTCACTAAGCCAGAGCTCAGCTTGAGCTAACTCAGCTACAATGGCTCCTAGGCCTCTGCTGGGCAAGCTCTGTAGAAACTACCCACCATCCTGGAACAGGTTTCCTCATTCTCAGGGGTCTGAAAGTCCAGTAATAAGGCTTAAGTTTTCCTGAATTAGACAGGTAGTTTTAACCTCTTCCTAATACATGAACAGCAGGATGCTGATCTTATTCCTGGATCCATCTGGCATCCTTCAATGTGTTCGTTTCTCCCAGCCATACATACTTCTCCATGAGAGCTGTCTATCCCACAAGCCCAGTGCCTGCCATAAGAACTCAGCTATGAATGTGTCCCACTGTACTTGGCAGCATTTGTCCCAGTCCTATTTCAACATCCTTCGAGTCGGACTTTTCCAAGCCAGTGGAGAATGGCCAGAATACAATAGGCAGAAAGACTGGGAGTTTGCATTCAGTTCACATTGGTCCGTGCTTTCTGTGCAGTCAAGAAGAGAAAAGCTTAGGGATAGGCTTGAAGAAGTCAGAGCAAATATTTCTCCAGTTTAGAGGAGCAGGTTCATGGGACACATGCATTGTATAAGGGTTAAAATAAGGGGAAAGTGACACAAGACTCAGTTTGGTGTATCATGCCTGTGATACCACTGCTTGGGAGGCTGAGAAAGAAGGAATGCAAGGAATGCCAACTGTATGAGGTCAACCTGGGCTACACCATTCCAAGTCTGTCTGGTATACAGAGTGAGACTGAGTCTTCAGAAACTAACAACAATGACAAAAAAAAAAAAAGAAGTAACATAAAATAAAGGGGAACACAAACATTCGGCCTTGAGTTCTGGGGTTCTGCCCCTCTACTCCTTTTGGTCCTTTGTTTCTCACTCCTTGGTTGACCTTATGCAAGCCAGAGATTCGGAGCATTTTAGGGACTCGATGCAGTCTGTCCTCCTCTTGTGACTGTGCAGGTGTCATCTGTGAAAACTCATGTAGGAATCAGTGGGGGATGGGGTGAACCCTGTAACACCCGTGATGTCTTCAACTGCTTTGCCATTATCTGGTCAGACACTAATTCTGTATCAGTAGACATAATGAATATTATACTTGTGTTCTTGAGAGACAGATTCTGGAAAGGTACACAATAAGGGAATTTTCCAAAGATCTCCAAATCTGACGGTGGATTAGATCACTGGCTTCATTTTGTCCCCAGGATCCAAAGCAGTTTCCATGCTGTTGGTTTAGAACACAAATTTCACACATAGGTGAAGCTGGGAAACCACTCCTATTTTATGAGAATCTTAAAAATCACATATTCTCTATTTAAGACTTCACAAAGGAAGAAAGGCATAATATTCACACATTTGCAGGAAACTGCTGGTGTCTGCATATCTCCCAGAAGCAGGGAGAGCTGACTAAAACGCAGTTGAAGTTTCCACATGTAAAGGAATACATCTAATGGTCACATGGATGAATAACATCACTAAGAAGATACTGTCCAGCTGTTGTGGCTGTTTTGTTTATTCCTATTTCTAGGCCCTGGAATAAATTGATACCTGTGCTATCATATCCATAAATGGCAAGGCAAAGTTGTGAGACTTTGAATTCCTATCTCATTAAGGCACACGCACACAGACACACACACACACACAGACACA
>NC_034595.1:54788967-54870517 GCF_900095145.1 Mus pahari
AGAGAGAGAGAGAGAGAGAGAGAGAGAGAGAGAATCCCAAAATATCAAAGGTCTGCTGATTCTACATCCTAGGCATTGTCAGCAATGAGCAGACACTGGCCTATTGTCACTTTCAGCAGCCTAAGTAAGACATTCCCCTAAGTTTTAGGGACATCAGGTCAAATCAGAATTCTGTTTGTGGCTTTGATGTAGAAAATAAATTTCAGGATTAGCCAATATGAAATGGAGATAGGATTTCATTGAATGTATTTTATTATAGATTTTAAGCACTTAACAGGAACACTTAGAAAGATACACCCATGTGTGGGTATTGTCTGCTTAAGAGAGAGCAAGAACAGCTGGAAAGAACCCAAATGTCCCTCAACAGAAGAATGGATACAGAAAATGTGGTACATTTATACAATGGAGTACTACTCAGCTATTAAAAACAATGAATTTATGAAATTCTTAGACAAATGGATGGATCTGGAGGATATCATCCCGAGTGAGACAACCCAATCACAAAAGAACACACATGGTATGCACACACTGATATGTGGATATTAGCCCAGAAGCTCAAAATACCCAAGATACAATTCACAAACCACATGAAACTCAAGACGGAAGACCATAATGTGGATACTTCTATCCATCTTAGAAGCGGGGAACAAAACACCCATGGAAGGAGTTACAGAGACAAAGTGTGGAGTAGAGACAGAAGAAATGACCATCCAGAGACTGACTCACCTGGGATCCATCCCATTTCCAATCACCAAACCCAGACACTGCTGTGGATGCCAACAAGTGCTTGCTGACAGGAGCCTGATATAGCTCTCTCCTGAGAGGCTCTTGCCAGTGCCTCACGAATACAGAGGTGGATGCTTACAGCCATCCATTGGACTGAGCATAAGATCCCCAATGGAGGAACTAGAGAAAGGACCCAAGGAGCTCAAGGGCTTTGCATCTCCATGGGAGAAACAACAATATGAACTAGCCAGTAACCCCAGAGCTCCCAGGGACTAAACTACCAACCATAGAGTACACATGGTGGGACTCATGGCTCTAGCTGTACATGCAGCAGAAGATGGCCTAGTCGGTCGTCAATGGGAGGAGATTGTCCTACGAAGGCTCTATGCCCCAGTGTGGGGGAATGCCAGGAAGTGGGAGTGGGTGGGTTGTTGAGCAGGGCGAGGGGGGAGGGGATAGGGGGAAGGTGTTTTTCAGAGGGGAAACCAGGAAAGGGGAAAACATTTGACATGTAAATAAAGAAAATATCCAATAAAACAGAGAGGGAGAGAGAGAGAGAGAGAGAGAGAGAGAGAGAGAGAGAGAGAGAGAGAGAGAGAGAACTGGATTGTCTTTGCATTAGCCATTGGTGGCCCTCGGTTCCATCTCAAAAGGTTGCTAAGAAATATCGTTTTTCTTTTTCTCTTTCATTTGATGAGTGAAAGACTAAATTAGCTCTGGAGGTGGTTGGGATTATAGCCTGATAAGGTCATCCTGGGACTCACAGGGCTATGCACAGGGTTTAGGGCCTGTCCTTTTCCTGTAAATGCAGTTCCTGGCAGAATTCCGAGAAAACTGAACGTTTATAGCTGGGTGGGGAAAAGGCCTTGAGCAGTTGCAGTAGAAGTTTTTGCTCCTCTGCTGGTGAGATGCATCTGTTGGACTCCTGGGTGAGGGGCTGCTTCCCCTTCCTGCATCCCATGTCCCTGCCTTCTATCCAGTGCCAATCTCATTCCACCACAGAGCATGTGGGAGTACCCCAGCCATAGGAGGGAGTGAGCTCATTCAGTGTTTGCCTTGGAAAACCTCTTTAATCTGAGGCATCTATTTTTCTGGATGAGTAATGTGGGGTTGCATTGTTGGAGAAGGATTCTGGGGGCGGGGTTATAGTAATCAGAGGAGAGGTCATGACCTCCTGCTGAGTTCCCTCCGCAGCCTTATTCTCTCTTGAATGCATTCCTTCTTGCAGGGCCTCTTCTCAAGTTATCATACAGAGTGAGGATTTGTGGGAGAGGGGTTGGCTCTGCCTGCGCCTTACAGTCCATTCTGCTTCTGCTCTTTCTCAAAGGAGCTAGATGTGGACGCCAAGCCAACTACCTCAGCACAAAATGTGCTTTTGCTGGATCCCTCACCAAGCCCCATTGCCAGCTGGGCCTCAGTTTCCCCACCTGTAACTCGGAGTGATTGCAGCACCATCCAAGTGTCTAAGCCCTATCTCCCACCCATCACTATATTCCTCACCTGGGGAGGAGGCTGCCACATCCACTGGTCAGTGCTGGCCAGAGAGTACAGGGATCCAGGCATGAAAAAGCTGAAGTACCCTGAAAAGGGCTTAGGGCAGGGCAGCCAACCTTGAATGGGATGGGATTTTTTTTTTTTTTTTTTTTTTTTGTCTTTAAGGCATGGAGCACCCTCTAATCTAGTGACTCCAGAAGATGCAATAGATAATTGGCCAGACCCTCTGTTGCTAAACTAAAATAAATTTGTGAAATCAATTGAGAGAAAAATCAATAGCAGACTTTGCGCACACACAATGAGAAGGCAGGATTGCCACACAATTAAGAGCCGGGCTCAGGATTCTACACTCTGCCTGTCTTGTTCTCCTGTTTCTAGGCCACAGTTGTTCGTCAGAAATAATTAAACATTTTCCCATGGGCAACAATTACTTGCTTAAAATATTATGAGTAAGGAGAATACATTTATAATTACCTAACCTTTCTGAAGGTGAAAATATATATTATCCTTTTCTGTTCCATCAAAGGAACGTCTGGATCTGCCAGCTCTCTCTCTCTCTCTCTCTCTCTCTCTCTCTCTCTCTCTCTCTCTCTCTCTCTCCAGGATCTCTGCTCTCTCATCACTAATTGCCAGAAGGGTGGAACAGCGTTTTCCAGACACCATACTTTGGCTTTCATTTTTGTGAACTTTTACGAAATCAATTCACGGTTCCTCTTTCATTTTTTTTTTCACACCATTAAATGGTCTGCCTATTGTTATTAGGCATCTTTGAATGGCCCCAGTGCTTTGTTACAATAAGAACGATGATCACTCTTTCTTCTTTGGAATCCAGAGCCTGGGACTGACATGTTTTCAATAGATTCTAGATTTCCTCTTAAACTCTCACACAGGGAAACCATCAAAGTAATGGTAATAATAATAATAATCATACTAATAATCAGCAACATTAATGTACAATAGCGAACTCTTACAGAAACAAGCTTTTCTTCAATGGTTTCATCTGTATCTATTAATTATACATAATAATGGCTTTCGTTACGGAATTTCATTCACACACATAATGTATTTTGGTTATACCCCCCCATACCCTGTACCTGCTCTTGCCCCCTCCTGCCGCTGCTAACCTCCCTCATCTTCTCAATTAGCTCCACTTCTGCTTCCTGACTTTTTTAAGGCAGCCATTCTAATGATGTATGCATACTGTCTCATTTAATACAAGTGGAAAATTTGCAGATGATAGAACTGAGGCCCAGAAATGTTAAGAATCTTGCCAAGGATCACACAGCTAATGACTAGTGACGCTTAAATCTGTCTATATATGATTCCTCTGGTCAGTGTAACCTTTTAGCTGGAAGGCTCCTCAGATTTCTCTATCAAGTCATTTCTGTTCAGTGTTTACTGGCAAAGGAACGTATTTTGCATGAAATGCTTATCACAGAACTGGCTTCTCTCGCCCTTTCCTATTAAGCCTTTGTGCTCCCTAACTTTTTTGGTCTTGTTTTTCTCTTACTGTTTACAATTATTGTTTATTTTTTTCTTTGAGAATTTTATACCTGTATACACAGAAATATGATTATCTCTCTCTCTCAGTCCTTCCCCCTACTCTACCTTCTCCTCTTCCCGAGTCCATTCCCACTTCATGTAGATTTTGATGGCCTCGTTTCCCCATCTCCTAATCCTTCTCGATCTCTTCCTCTTCCTTCTTCTAACATAACATACAATTTCACATTATTCTTACCCCACATGCTCCACTATGTTCACAGCAGCTTTATTCATACTAGTCAGAAATGGAAAATGACCCACATGTCCCTCAACCAAAGAATGGCTAAAGAGAATGTGGTACATTCACACAATGGAGTATTACTCAGCTGCTAAAAACACCACCACCATGAAATTTGCAGGCAAGTGGATAGAACTAGATTTCAAAAAAATTTTGAGTGATGTAACCCAGACTCATAAAGACAAACATGGTATGTATTTACTTATAAGTGAATATTAGCTATAAAGTAAAAGCCAATCATGCTACAGTCCACAGATCCAGAGAGGCTAAGTAACAAGGAGGGCTCAAGGTGGGGGTGGGTCAAACATGAGTCTCCCTAAAAAAGGAAAATAGAATAGACATCATGGGTAGAATGGGGTGGGTGGGAGGGATGGGAACAGGGGGTTCAGCTAAGGGGAGGATGAGGGAAAGAGAACTGTATGAGACAGCTGGAATCGGGAGGGAGGATATCTTTGGGCTGAGGTAGAAGCCCAACACAATGTAAATTTCCCAGGAATCTATGAAAGTGACCTTTTAAGACTCCAAGCAGTAGAAGATATGGGGTCTGAAATAGCCATCTCCTGTAACCAGACAAGACTTCCAGTGAAGGGATTGGGACACCAACCCAGTCATATAACCTTTAATCTACAATTTGTCCTGACTACAAGATGTGCTGGGTAAAGGTGGTGTAGACATTGTGGGAGTCATCAACCAATGATTGGTCCAGCTTTAGACCCATGCCACAAGAAGAAGCCTACCCTTGACACAGCCTGGAGGGCCAAGCCCCAGAGGCTAGATAGCCCAGAGACCCAGTATAGAGTCAAAGTAGTCCTACTTATATGTACACAAGCATAGAGCCATCTACTGGCATATGGGTAACATAGCAATGACCACACTTCCAATGAAGAATGACTCCCAACAGCCATTGACTGCCAATAGCTTCTTAGGAAGAGGTGAGACACTGTCTTGTATTGTTGATGTAAGTTTATGTATGCAATAGCCATATCACATCTAGAAGACAACATTTCACAGTACCCCTTTCCATTTCCCAGGTCTCACATTCCTTCTGCTTCCTCTTTCACTTTGTTCCCAGAGCCCTGGCAACGGTATCAATAATGGTGTCCCATTTAGTGCTGAGCACTAGCAGTCAATGACTGTCTGTACGTTGATCAGTATGAGCTTCTCCACTGACTGCTGCCCATGGTAAAAGGAAACGTCTCTGACCAAGACTATGAGTATAATCATAAATATTTAAAAGCCAATCTCACGACATACTGTCTAATAGCAGGTTCCACCCTGTGATTGTTGCTCCCTCTTTCAATGGGCTTTTCCACTAGGCGTTCAGTACCAGATATGAAGTTATCTCCTGTGGAATAGGCTTTAAGTTCAAATAAAATGTAGTTGGTTACCTCCAAATAGACATGTCACTATTGTGCCAATGAGCACAGTTTACCTGGCATGTTGTTATTAAAGCATACAGAATCCAGCGCTGGGTAAGACCATTGATAACTTCTCTTTCCCAACAGGCTGCACCGCACTTTCCAGCACTGTGGAGGATAGGCAATAGCAAGGAAACTTCCCACTCACTTTAAACTTGACTTCTCCGTGTCTTACCTTTGGCCTTAATGGGTTTCCATCTACCAACATGTTGCCGTAGTAGCAGCTCCGCTTCAGTTCCTGAGTGCATGACTGGGGGACAATCACTGACTTAGGGACTTGCTCCTCTCCCCCCAGCATAGAGAAAAATGATGCCTGGTAGGTATCTCAACTCGGTTTACCAAGGAAGATGCTGATGCATGAAAAGGTTAAGAGATATTGCTCAGGTCACACAGCTAGGAACCTGGGAAGCAGGAGTTTCAGGGCAGTTGGTACCCTGTTTGACCTGTTCTAATTAACCCACAGCTTGTGCTGGGTGCTGACCTTCAGATACTAATGGGGAAAGAGGTCTCAGAGTCCCTACCTTTTGCTAGATATCAACCTGGCTGACTCACACCCTAGGTTTCAGGACCAGTAACAAGGAGAGTTTCAAAAACAATGCTACCTTCTGAGGTGTTCTTTCTCTTATTTT
Organism: Mus pahari; assembly: GCF_900095145.1. NCBI lineage: Eukaryota > Metazoa > Chordata > Mammalia > Rodentia > Muridae > Mus > Mus pahari. The sequence goes on from NC_034595.1 coordinate 54,795,015, forward strand.
TTAGGAAAACAAGAGTTGGCTAATTATGTTGCGCTTTAGTACTCTTCAGTAGACTCAAAAATTAGGTAAAAATATGGTTAAAATTATAGATTTATTTAAAAAAATAGTGTGTGCCCGCCAAGCATTTACATACTCTATTGGTTCAGAGCATGGTCTCTATGTGGTTTTGATTCTTTGCTGCATTCCAATGGCAGTGGGCATCAGGGTTCCCTACGAGCTCATCCTCTGTGATGCCTGCATAGTATACATGCTATAGTATTTTATGCTGGGACTCATGCTAGAGACGCACTGCAGTACAGGGTCTCCTCAAGCAGACATCATTTCTTATTTGCACAGTTTATTGAGGTACAAATCCTTGAACGGAGGGCACGTTCTATAGGCAACCTGCCTTTTCTACCTGGGTTCTAATGCTAACCAGTTGTGTGACCCTGGACTAATTGCGAATTCTTGGCTTCTTCTTCCACCCGTCTGTGATACTGGGATAATGGGAACATCAAGGGTCTCTGTGTGAATGAATGGGTAGATGTGGACCATGCTTGGGACAACTGGATCTGGCACACTGGCACCTGCAAGTGTGGGCTCTTGTTACTGGTAGCCAGCCATAGACCTGTCATTTGAAGAACACTTTTTTTTTTTTTTTTAATAAAAGAAAAACAGCTCCTCATTATCTCCCTCCACTCCTCCTTTCAAAGGGCCACTGTATGTTTCATATTCTCTTCTTGTAATGACACCCCACACTTCTGGTGAAGGTGAGAACGCAGCAAGCCTCTGTGTGAACATTTAGAGCAGGCGGGAAGTCTGCATTGCAGCACACTCTGCCATTAGCAGCACACCCTGCCATTAGCTGCACTGGTGTTCATGTTACCCTTAAGTCCTGTACTGCAGCCCCGCTGTCTGATCAGGCTGTAAATGTTGACTGATGCAGCTGATAAGCTGTTTCCCCTCCCTACCTACCCTACAAGTCTTTGGGTGCCATTCCAGTTTGTAGACTGGGGGAACCCTAACCCCAATGACCCGTTAATTTTCGCCGTTTCTCTTATGAACCTTTCCACGCGGGGCAGCCAGAAGGATGCTTTGGCAGGTCAGGTAGGACGCTTCTGCCTAGACATTCCTAGAGTCTTAAGAATTCCTAGAGTTGCAGGAAGAATCCAGACCTAGACTACCCTATGGACTACAGGTCCTATGTGCACTGAGGTCCTGGGTTTACTTCACTGTATGATAACTTCTCTTTGTTTGCAATATCCTTTGCTGCCCATTTGCTATCTGTGGTCTCAACATGAGCTAGAGCTCCCGAAGAGAGGCCTGCTTTGCTTACTCTGCATGAAACAATATACAGCTACCTCATTGCCATAGCATCAATATTCTAGAACCAAATGCCCTCTTTGCCAGATTATGGTCCTGTTCTAAACGTCATTTGCACATTTACCTGAGTCCTCTGTTTGCCCTGGAAAGAAGGACACTGTCTCTGAGCTATTAATCACTGTCTGTGCTCTTTATTTTCTATTCCTTGAGATGGAAATGAAGTCAGGATAAGAAGTCTCTTAAAAAAAAAAAAAAGCCAGGTCATGGTGCTGCACACATTTAATCCAGCACTTGGGAGGCCAGAGGCAGGTGGATTTCTGAGTTCAAGGCCAGCCTGATCTACAAAGTGAGTTCCAGGACAGTCAGGGCTACACAGAGAAACCCTGTCTCGAAAAAACAAAAAACACCCAACAAAACAAAACAAAACACAGGAGGAGGAGGAGAAGTCTCTTCAGCTGGGCTGGAGAGATGGCTTGGAGGATGCCAGCACTCATGTCAGAAAGCTCACAACTGCCTGGAATTTCAGCTCAAGGGATGTACCTATAGTTTCAGTAGTTTGGAAATATGTGCACGAGCGTATCTGGGATGTACATCAACAGATAATATCCTAGTATTGAGGAAAATACCCACTAGTGAAACATGACTAGCAAGTACATAGTCTCGCATCCTAAGAAGCTCTAGAGAAACACTATCAGTTGCTAATTGTTGAGAGGAGCAAGCAGGTAAAAAATGATGCCAGCAGGCATGAATTAGTGGCTTTACTAGTTACCAGCTATGTGGCCTGAGTAAGTTACTTACTCACATGGACTTCAGATCATTAAGAGTGGCTTACTTTTGAGGGCTCTGCTGATTGGATGGGTTAGAGCAGAGCCTGGGTTGTACTAAGGATTCCATAATTACTATTATAATTACCAACTGACTGCACACAGAGGCATCAGATGTACCTTTTCCACTGCAGTGCATGATGAACAAGGGGTGGGCACTCAGGATGATTTCCATTGAGTTCCTGGTAGGCTGCAGTTTAGAGCTTGGTCACTCCCTGCAAGCTAAAGAGTCGCTTCTGTATCCCAGAGTTTCTCAATCAGTACCCAGCATCTCAGCAAGATCACCTTGTACTTATACTCAACAAAGTTTTTAAAAGTCACAGAGTAGTATCTCTGATTTTTCCTGTTCCAGCAACAGCCACATCTTTTCATGCCAGCCCCATCTTATAGACATGATGGGAAAGATCAGAGTGAACAGATATGGCCATATCGGGTACCTGGTTACCAGAGCTGTCTTCTGCTCTGCATCTAATAAACTGGAGATCGTTGCCATCAATGACCCCTTCACTGACTTCAACTACATGGTCTACATGTTCCAGTATGACTCTGCCCACACCAAGTTCAACAGCATGGTCAAGACTGAGAATGGGAAGCTTGCCATCAATGGGAAGCCTATCACCGTCTTCTGGGAGCGAGATCCCACTAACATCAAATGGGGTGATGCCGGTGCTGAGTATGTTGTGGAGTCTATTAACATCTTCACCACCATGGAGAAGGCTGGAGCCCACTTAAAGGGTGGGGCCAAAAGAGCCACACAGGGTGGTGTGAACCACAAGAAATATGAAAACTCATTCAAGATTGTCAGGTGATGCGTCCTGTACCACCAACCATTTAGACTCCTGGCCAAGGTCATCCATGACAACTTTGGCATCATGGAAAGACTCAAGACCACAGTCATTGCCATCACTGCCACTCAGAAGACTGTGGATGGTCCCACTAGAAAGCTGTGGTATAATGGCTTGGAGACTGCTCAGAACATCATCATCCCTGCATCCACTGGTGCTGCCAAGGCTGTGGGTAAGGCCATCCCAGAGCTGAACGGGAAGCTCACTGGCATGGCCTTCCATGTTCCTATCCTCAATGTACTCATCATGGATCTGACATGCCACCTGGAGAAACTTGCCAAGTATGGTGACATCAAGAAGGTGGTGAAGCAGGCATCTGAGGGCCTACTGAAGGGCATCCCAGGCTACACTGAGGATCAGGCTGTCTCCTGCGACTTCAAAACAACTCCCACTCCTCTTCCTTTGATTCTGGGGCTGGCGTTGCTCTCAGTAACAACTTTGTAAAGCTAATTTCCTGGTATGGCAATGAATTCAGCTACAGCAACAGGGTGGCGGACCCCATGGCCTACATGCCCTCCAAGGAATAGGAAACTCTGGACCACCCACCCCAGTACACTGAGAGCAAGAAGAGTTCTTGTCCCAACTTAGACCCAAACACTGAGCATCTCTCTCATGGTTTCATCCCAGGCTCCCATAATAATGGGAGGAAACTACAGAGCCCCACTCTATTGAATACCATCAATAAAGTTCATTGACTCCTTCACAAGAGAGAGAAGACTTTTTTTGAAGCTCAAAGTGTTACGATAGATCTGTGCTTGGCCCCGTAGCTTTTGAGGCAGGAAGGGATGGGAGCATGTGTCCAAACCAGGTCATGGGGTAGGGCCTGAATGTCATTTGCCTAAAGAATCAGGGAAGTTCTTCAGCCACATTGTACTGGAGAAAGTTCAGCATAGTGGCCATGGGAGGCCTGAAAAAGAGTAAGAGTGGGGAAACGGGAGTCCTGAAATGTCCTCCCAGGGGAAATATGTCCTAGACGTAAAAGAAAGTGGGAGTAACTAGGCTAGGGGATTCTGGAAAAGTAACTCAGGTGAACAGGACTGGACATGGAGGAGGGAGAAGCCAGAGAAGTCAGTGTGACTTGGACTTGGAACTTAACCCATCATGAGAGTGTGTCATGGCTGACTCTGTTGAGTCTGCACAGTGCAGACCTTGACTTGTTCTCCAGGCAGAAATCTCTTCTCCCGTACAGTTGAGACCTAAGCATGGACATGAGACTATTGGATGCCACAGAGTCTGTAGACAAGGTGTCCTACAGGTTCCCTGGGAAGGGCTGGTGTTTGACCTCCTTATCTAAAGCAACCTGTTGAATTGCAAAGTTCCCCAGACCCTTCACAGAAGAGTCATTTGGCGCAGCAGTTGTTTAGCTCATCTTTTTATGTGCAGCAAGTTTTTATTTAAAATAGAATTCTATTTCTTTTAATGTATTAGTCTAAAGCCCTTTTGAAGGCAACAGGGGTCCTTTTAAAAACTAGTTATACGAGAAATTTCAATATATAAAACAGAATAATCACAGTTGCCTTTGCTTAAAAAGAAAGACCTGAGCCCAAGGTACTTCTTTCTTCATTTATCTCTAATTTCATTACTCTACAGATCCCTTAGAGCATATTAAATGATCTTGAAACCATTGTTTTAAAACAAACATACTCTTTGCATCACTGACTTTTTAATAGACCAATCAAATGTATCTTTTTAATGACACGGGGCATTTTATCAGAATCATTGTTGTAATATGATTGAGTTGGTGCAGATAATTTGCATTGACAAGGGCAGGGACCTAATTAAAGTAAGCAAAGCCACAGCATTATTAACATGTGCAGATTGGCAGTCAGTGTGCTGGGGAAAGGCCTAGTTTTAGCCAGGTGCTAATATGACTTCTCTGGGATGTTCTTCCTGGATATCTGTTGATTCTACCTTTCTCTGCTTTTATCCATGTTTGCTCACGCTATAGATGCTGTATCCTTGTAGCAAATATGATAATTTGGACAGTTCTAAGGTAAACACCTTCCAGGTCTTGAGCCTTCGTAGCAGGATTCTTATTGGCAATTCTTGGGTCACATGTTGTCCTAGCTTGGTTTCTGTTGCTGTGATAAAACACCATGACCAGAAGCAGCTAGGGGAGGAAAGGGTGTATTTCACCTTAGAGCCATAGTCCATCATGAAAGAAAATCTGGACAGGAGTGCAAGGCAGGAACCAGGAGGCAGAAACTGAAGCAAAGACCATGGACAAATGCTGTTTCCAGGCATGTTCTCCACAGCTTGCTCACCCTGCTTTCTTTCACCATCTGGGACCATCTGCCCAAGGGTAGCACAGCCCTTCCATGGGCTTGACCCTCCCACACCAATCATCAATCAAGATGCCCTACTGACTTGCCTATAGGCAATCTGATGGAGTCATTTTCTCAGTTGAGGTTCCTCTTGCCACATAACTCAAGCTTGTGTCAGGTTGATAAAAACCAACCAGGACATATGTCAACCCCTAAAGCTAGTGGACATTCAAAAGTCATTGTGATTGATAGTTCCTCCAGAGTCCTGCTGGAAATGCCAGGTGAGACAGCGCTGTGATTACAAAAAAAAAAAGAAAAAAAAAAGTGTTGGCAAGAATAAAGTAGCAGATGTGCACTACAGTGCTACAGCCTCTTTTTAAAAGTACTCTTCACAAGGCAGCCCAATTAGGGGAAAGGCATCCAAAGGTAGGAAAGGTAGTCAGAGATAGCCCATTCTCTTCCTTTAGGAGTCCCACATGAAGACCCAGTTACATATGTGCAGAGGCCCTACGTCTGTTCCATGCGTGCTGTCTGGTTGGTGGTTCAGTCTCTGTGAGCCCCATGGGCCCAACTTAGTTGATTCTGTAGGTCTTCCTGTGGTAACCTGAACTCCTTTGGCTCCTTCAATCCTTCCTCCCACTCTTCCACAGGATTCTTCAAGCTCTACTTAATGTTTGGCTGTGGGTCTCTGTATCAGTTTCGATAAGTTGCTGGGTGAAGCGTCTTTGACAGTTATGCTATGTTCCTATCTGCAGGTATAACAGAATATCATTAATAGTGTCAGGGTGGGCTCCCTTTTATGGTATGGGTCTCAGGCTAAACCAGCCATTGGTTGACCCTTTTCTCATTCTGCTCCATCTTTTACCCTATACATCTTGTAGAGAAAAAGAAAAGAAAAGTGGGTCGAAGGTTTGTGGCTGGATTGGTGCCTCAATTCCTCCACTGGAAGTCTTACCTGGTTACAAGAGATGACCCATCTCTTCCATTGTTAAGAGTCTTAGCTAGGGTTGCCCTCATAATTTCCTGGGATTTCCCATTGTCTTAGGTTTCTAGCTCATCCCAGAGATGACCCCCCCCCCAATCAAATTGTCTCTCCCAGTACTTTCTACCCCCCATCATCCCTCACCTCATTCCTCCTCTTCCCATTCCCTCCTTCTCTAGCACCTAGCCCCTTCCTTCCATCACCCTGATGTCCAGTCTAATCTAGTTCTCCTTCTCAGTGAGATTCAAGTGCCAATCCCCTCCAATCCCGTGTCTCGCTTCTTTGGGTCTATGTTTTGTAACATTGTTATCTTGTACAATAGAAGATGTGCCTAGTCTTACTGCAACTGGATATGCCATGGCTGGTTGATATTCCATGGAAGACCTCTCCTTTCCAAAGGAGAAGGGGAGGAGGGGAGGGGAGATGGAGGGACTGGGTAGAAGAGGAGGGTGAGGAAGCTACAATCAGGTTGTAGAGTAAAAAAAAAAAAAACTTAATTAATTACAAAAATGCATTTAACATTGATGCTGTATGTGGAGCATTGCTGCAAAGATCAAAGATGGAAACAGAATAGCAGCTAGGACTCTGTGTGTGGGTGCCTGGCATTTCACATAATCTGATGAGATGGACCAGGCAGAATTCATCAAGAATCTGAAAGAAATTGACTGAACAAAGGAGCTGTTAATTGTTCCAGGGGAAATCAGGTATGACTTATTTGGAGGTGAAATTTGATAATGTTTTCCATGACGAAGGTAAAAAGAGCTCTTTAGGTAGGAAAAAAAAAACAAAAACGAAGCATGGAGAGGCTTGGCATTATGTACCAAGATGGGGTGTCAGAGATCAAAGCACAGGTCCAGAAACCTGGCAACTGTAGGAACTCCTTCCTCAGAGCCTTAATCCACATGCCTTCCTAAGAGCCACTGCCTTCCTAAAAGCCTTTAAAGTCTGGAGAGGTGATGTGCACGGCATGAGTTCTGGTAAGTCTCACCTATCCTGGGAGCCGGCCTGCTCTGCTCTGTTTCCACGACTCACGCTATGTCTGCACAACCCTCCAGAGAACTCTGCCTCCTAACTTCCAGATCCTCTGAAGCCCACTGCTGTCGAGCATAGGACCCCTCCTTTCTTTCTGACCACACCCCTACTCTTCCTGTGCTCATCTCTTCTTTCCCCATTCTATTTTTTGAATGATCCACCCATACCTTTCACCCTTCTTAGGAGGAAGGCCATTCCTATCAAAGACTATCAGCCAGTTTATATATCCTTCTACGTCTATAATTTTGTCGTCACCCCAAACTATTATGTGACAGTCAGGGAGTTTGTAGAATATGATCTCTGTCCAGGCTCCCTGAAATTTACCAGGTCAGGCTTAGTGCAAGTTGTAAAGCCTCCCAAAATAACATCAACATGTGGTCAATTTGAGACCAAACTGTTCAGTGGCTTTGCAGGCTCAAGGAGTCCCTGGGCTTTGGGCCCTCCTCTTCTTCGAAGCTTGTCTGTGGCTGTCCTGGCTAAAGGTGTGACCTGCTTTGCATACTGCGGAGGCAGAAGTCTAGTCCCTTCATAATCACCAAGACTCTGCTGTGCTCAGGGTTAATGGCATATTCCCAGGCTTGTTAGACTGTTGTCTTGTTCTCAAAAATTATGTTTTAGCCTTCTGGACATCTAATTTTGCAAATCAGTGTCGGGTACAGAAAGGATCCTGTCACTTGAGCAGCACATTCAGTAATTTTAAAGGTCAAAGCCCCACATGGAAATGAGCTTTCAGCTATTGAAGTACATTGATTTAAACACACATAACAGAAAATGTGTACTTATGGCACAGGGCTACTTATGCATATATAAATTAGCCCATTAGACGCGCTGATAACCAATATCTCAAGCACTACTCACCGATCATCAGGGCAGCATGGTAGAAAAACACTGATAAGTGCAGAAACAGGCTTCATTTTAAGGACATTGCAATAATAGCTCTCAATTATAGAGTGTCTACTTATGACAGGCATTCAGTAGCTCTGTAGTTTACCTCAAATTCACATGACAATCTTGCACAGTAGGAAACCCAAGCTCAGCCAAGGAAGGGGACACATCTGGGACAGTGCAGGGAAGAGAACAAGACGTTTATGACAGGCCATGGGAATTCAAGTGCCCTCCACAGCACCCCTTGCCGTGGATGGCGAAGTACAGAGAAAGCATGCTCTGTGGCAAAGACTGCCGGGAACAGGCTGCCCAGAAAGAGGTGGAGAATCCTCCCATACCTGAGAATTCCTTTCTTTCCAAAGAATATGCTGATTTCAGAAGTGCTAGTGATAGCTGGGGTTAATTATATTTTTGGTTCACATTCGTTCCAATTAGCTTCCTTATTTTGTATAATCTGATTGGGTTACATTATCTAGGAAGTAGAAGACAAGCAATGATCTTTTGTGAATTATCCTTATATGACACCATCAGTATAGACTCACAGCCACTCTTTCCAAAGGTTACCGCGTGCCCTCCTTTGCTTTGTTTCTCTTTACTCAGCCAAGCAGTGTAGCTCTGAACTGTTTGGAATCTGGAAGCAAAACTGACCGGGACTGGTAGAATGTCTGTCTTGATAAATCGGGAACAAAAAGACCCAAACTAATGGCTCCCACAATGGCAGGTGCCCTGGGAAATAAAATATAGACAGAGGGACTGGGGGCTTGTTTACTATGATTCTGTGTATCCATCTGATGGGAAGTATAAATAGGTTTCTTTCCACAAAGGACCCGGGGAGCAGTGAATGGGGGAATAATTGACTTGTCTTGGTATGTTTGTGAATGTGCATTTTTATCTGATGGTAAATATGCCGTTGGCCTTTGAGTCAGTCACCCACCATAAAATTTCCTCAGCCTCTTCTGCACCAAGATAACGTGCCCATCCCCCAACCAAGAAAACATTTCAAATTAGCATTAATCATCCAGTGTCTTGGTTTGGGCCCTACGGTGAAAGCCTCCTACTGCAGCTGAATACCATTCAGCAGGCAAGAAGTGATTTGCAATATAATTTAAATGAAGAGTTGGTTTCCTTTCCCATTTAGAACACACCAGTATGGAAAACCGATTGTCAGACACTCTGGCCATGTGCATCAACTTGGCTATTCACTTAGAAAATGAAGTTTCCTGAGACACCGGTACATTTAATTTATTTTCTTTCTGTGAAGTTAACTTCAGCTTGTTAAATACAATGACTATGCAAGCCACGGGAAAAAAAAAAAAAAACCAACACTATTAATTTTAATGCCTATAATGTAATGGAAGGAGATTATATTCATTTGGAATCTTTTCCCTTTTAATAGAACGTTTACTTGCCCCACTCCTTATGAGTTAATTATTACTTTCTCTCCATAACGCTCTACTTTTATCAGAGCAGCCAAACAGTGTGTCTGTTACTGTCCTGAGTTTAAGAATTGGTGGTGAACCTAACATTTCTAAATGGTTTATTGCTGAAGCTTCCAAAGCTTGGCAGTATGATGTGTGACTGTGTAGCTGACAGGAACACAACACAGCTGGTCCCGTGCAGAGCCCTGACATCTATTCATATGAAGCATCTCCCTTTAGGACACTTTCTTTCTTATGCTTTGATTGTCAGGTTGAATGACTTTTCTGTGAATTATCTAGTAGTAAGTTATGATTTGGTGGTTTTCTCTCTTTGCTCATTCTCTTATCTATTTCTAGCGCATTGGCTTACTCAGTTAATAGACATTTAGTGACACTCACGTCAGAGCAGTGTGAAGTGTTAGGGATTGGTGATTAAAACAAGTCTCCATTTTCAGGGAACTTGCTATGGAGTAAGAATTGCTACAAGAAGCTGTATCACAGGAACCAAGGGACCGACATGCAAGGAAACAGGGCACGGAAAATAATGTCAGGCGTGGGAGTACATACCTTTACCTCCAGCCCTGGGAGGCAGAGACAAGCAGATTTCTGTTGAGTTTGAGGACAACTTGATCTACATATTGAGTTCCAGACCATCCAAGGCTGTAGAGTAAGACTCTGTTGCCAGAGCAACAGCAAAAATCAAAAGCTAACAGAGGACAAAGTGGAGGCAAGGTTCTCTGGACAGGGGACCCCCAAGCAAGGGTCTGTTGGGAACCCTAGTCCTTGGCTTCCTCTTGTTCATTGTGGAAGGATGCTAACAGTATGAGAAGGTACTTCAGGCAGAAGCTCTAACTTGTGCAAGCCGAGATAAAAAGATGTCTGAGACTTTGACCTTCTGTTGGGTTACATCTCAGCAAAGCCATTCACAGCTGAAAATGCACGGAGCTTATGCACTTACAGGACATCATGACTTGGCAATTCAGTGCCCCGAGATTACAGATTGGTTCTCCTCCTGATCCGATAGTTGACTGGGATTTGCAGCTCACTGCCACGACCCAGTGTGAAAAAGAATGCCAGAGCATATTTGTCAGTTTGAGAAAGTAGAAAAATTCAAAAAGTCTAGTTTCTACTTAATATATATATATCACTTTCATCCATCATTGGGTCAGACCATTATAAGTGGGACTATCATGCCTGTATCTTAAACAAAACAAAACAACCTATAATGGTAAGGGCTGATACTCACCAAGCTCCCCATCAGTCAGCCACTGTTTTAGACTCTCTTATTTGTAATCTGAGCCTTCTGATGACACTTGGAAGTAGGCATCACAAACATCCCTGTTTACAAATGAAACACCTGCCAAGTTTGGTAACTTGCCAAATAGCAGAGGGACTGGACTCAGCATCATTGGAGATCCAAGTTCTTTGACTCCAAAGCCCATGATTTTTAGTGTCATGTTCATAGCCTCTACACTTGAAAGCCTTCAGTCCAGCCACACAGATAAGATGTGCAATGAGTGACAGTCATAATGCCTGTGTCAACAAGTGACAGTAGCACACACAAGTGAGTAAAGGTTTAAGTGAGATGCAAAGTATGTGAAATATTGAGAATCGTATCCGCTACACAGGTGAGCATGTGCTGACTGCTGTAATTGTGATGATTAACCTTGGAATAGTGTTAGAGTCCAGGGGCACTAGGGAATTCAGAAATAGAGGAGTGTATATCTGAGGTCAATGGCCATGAAACTCTACAGAGTTGATGGCAGTTGATGTAGACTTGAATGGCTTTGGGGAAGAATCCATATTGAGAAGATTTGAGGGAACAAAGTTATTGTTTCAGCAAAAATAACAGGATGCAGAAATGTAAGCTGACTGGGGGATTCCATTAAGTTTAATAAAAGCAAATAGACAGATTCGATTGAAGTGGGGGCATCTGAATGGGAATGAATGAGATCAAGCAGAGAGGCAGGAGCTGTTTACAGATCGTAATACCCATTGACAGACATTATTCACACTTAATTCTCATAAAACACTTCCTGAGATTGTAAACTCACTTTTTCATTGACATAATGAGGTTCAGAGAAGTTGGGAAGCTTTTCTAAAGTCACCAAGTTGAGGAATGGTAGACTGTGGGCTAGGAACTGGAGTCATGTTCTTTTGGTTACACTGCACTTTTGGTTTTGTAGCTCATCTTTCAACAATATTGTCAGTATTTATAGAATCATTTTCGTTCTGATGAAAGACATAGAAAAAAGTAAGAAAAATGTGTTAATGTGTTGACATGTTCTTCTTCGGGGTTTTGCTATCACTCCCTGTAGCCCAATATTTTGAAAATCTAGTTAATAGCCTCTGTGTTCTTTCATCAAGATGGAAAGAACCAGCTCCCTGGTTTGCTGTCTTGTGTATTTCCCCCTCTTTTGCTTTTCTATCCATGTGTACCTGTTATAGCATACATCATCAACAACACGCCATCACTTGGAGTAGAAACTGACGATTAGGAGACAAGGCTGTGAATGAGGATGTCAGGTGCTGGGGCTACAATCGTCACTCCATCCTTAACAGCTGTGGTCATGGACATATGTTCTAAGTTATCTTTGTTTCTATCTCTTTATTTGTAATAACAATAATAACACTAGCCAGAGGTTTATTGTTAATTTACAATAAATTAATACATGTAATAGCTGCAACCTGCACTTAAAATGCTGGGTCATTCATGAAATATTAACATCTGTACTGTCATAAATGTACCTTCTCTTTCCTATCTTCCCATAAAAGAAATTTCTTGTCTGCCCTGTTTGTGAGGGTGTGGGGAAAGACCTTTCCTATTTGCTGAAGAGAGTATACAATTAAACCTTTGCAGACGGTCATTTGGTGACATTCATCAGATTTAAAATATATATTTTAAAATATAATTTATCATTATTAATTGTGTATGCGTATTTTAGTATATGTGTATGAGGGCAGGTACCCACAGAATTCAGAAGAGGGTATTGAATGCCCTGGATCTGGAGTCCCATGTCTTTGTAGGCCCCCAAATCAGTGCTGGAGACCAAGCATAGGTCTTCTGTAAGAGTTTTAACACTCTTAACTGATGAGAAATCTCTGCAGTCCCAAATATACATGTTCCTTACCTTTGCTTCCACCCCAATGCATTATTCCCAAGATAGACTCATAAGTAAAATATGTACAGTTTGTAACTTTGGTGCTTAGGCATGTGTATCACCCAGTCTACAACTATATAGGACTATATACAACTTTTCCATATAGTTCAACCATTTGCTTCAGCTCCAGTGCAGTGCTCAGGGCTTCGCACCCCATATACTCTTCTGCTTTAGACAACAGGCCTCCTCCCCATCACTTAGTCCCAACTCCATGGTTGGGACCAAGTCAACACCCATCCACCTTTCTCCTTCTGTGGTCTGCACTCAAAACTGACATGGGCTTCTTTCACTGCAGCTGCTCCCTGCCCTTTCTCCATGAGTCCTGACTCGTGGCCCTGGCAATCTCAGAAGAGCTTCACTGAATTCCCTTCTGACCAGAACCTGGGAACTCGCTTGCCCCAGCATCACCCCTGTGCAGCCTGGACACACTGACTGAACCAACTTTTAGGACACTTGTGAGTACAATACTTGATTCTTTTATAAAAATATTTCAAGTCACCCTTCAACCCGTTACTCTCTAACTTCATTTCTCTCTCTTCCCTCCCTTTCTGGAACTCACTGTTGGCCCCAGAGTTTAACACCTCGGGACCCTCATGCATTTAATCACTCACTATTGACTGTGGTGGTAGGCAGCAGCTCTGAGAACCACAGGCACATGCCTTTGTTCTCCCGTGTGGTTCCTTTCAGGTTACTTGTCTCTCACTTAGATTGGAAAGTAAATGGATTAGAATAAAACCAATTTGAGGGGAAAAGGAAACGTTCACAGGAACAGAAATAGCCCTACTATCCTGACTGCCTAAGATCTGTAGACCTCACCAAGGAATTTAAAAAGTAATGTTTCTTATCATAAGTGACAGAAATATGCTGCTTTCTGCATCAGTAGATATGAAGATTAAAGGGTCTGACCGTATTAAACAGTTTCACACAGTACCGGGCACTTTGGGCAGTGCTGTCAGCCTTATTACCCTTCTTCGTGTGGCTATTTCAGGGCCAATTTAAGAATACAATGCAGCCTGGCTTTGCAAATTGACATCCTTTAATTTAAACTGTCTTGTGGGAGAATTAAGAAATTATGGAACAATTATTCCCCCTCAGTTGAGAGCTGGATGACATCCGAAGATTCTTGTACATTAGCCATTTGAATTGATTAAGTCACGTAATTGAATTACACCTTTGCCCCCATAATATCTCGTGGCAGATATGTTGGTGTTTCCTGTTGGGAAAATGCTCTTATAAAAATAGAACAGGGACTGGGGTTGCAGATTGACCTGGGTAGCAAAGAAATGCTCAGAGCAGGTAGTGGTGCGAAGAGGTTTGTGGTGGTGGTGGATTGAAAAGGCCAGCAATTCACAGGTGGAAACAGTAGCACTGTATACAATGTATCCTTCCCCATCATCCTAGAGCATCCAGTTTAGGGCTGTACCACTCATTCCCTAAGCTTTGGCTAACATTGCCAAGGAACAGAATGCTGGATTTAGGGTACCTTTCCTTTCTCCTCCCTATCTCCCCTATAAATGCCTTCATCAAAGATACCTACCGGGAAGTAGGCAAGTCCCCTTTCCTAGGCAGAGAAGCCAAGCTGGAAGCTATGCCAAGCTCATCTGTTTGAGCTGGATATATAGTTCTTTAACCTCTGAAATAATTTCTTTTCTACCACAGTATAGAGAGGTAGAATCTGCTTGCTAATTTTGAAAGCACCACATTTAAAGGTGTTTGTATCACCTGCACCTTTAAAAGATTGTGTTTGTTAAACCCAATTTATTTATTTATTTTGTTCAGAGAGTTGCATTCATTAAACACAATTCTCCGAGTAATAGATACTGATTATGTACAAAAGCTAGGCAGATGCTAATGGAGAAAAATTGGTCAAAACTTATTTCCATTCTTTAGAGGGCCCCGATAAAAGTGGAGGGGAAATATCCAGATCTGAAAGTAGAAGGTGGACTACAAGGGATTAGAAAGCATGCCAAGAAGGAGAGGAGGGGACACGCGTCGATAGAGATGATGGCTACATGCCACATGTGTGTTTGGGTCTGTCATGCCAGATTCCTACACATTTGTGTAATTCGTATGTGCTAATAATAGGAAGAAAAAACAAACTGAAAACAAAACTGAATAGGAAGAAAAAACAAACTGAAAAATTACTGTTTTTTTTTTTGTTTTTGTTTTTGTTTTTGTTTTTAAATTGAGGCCTGAAGAGGTGTATCCAGGTAGAGCATTGTTGACAGAAGTGCAGAAAAGAGGTGGTGGCCTTTGCATTTCCTCCCTCTCTGAAGTCTGTGCTGCCCTGGCTGGCCCTGCCCCCTCACCCTTTCCCACAACATCCCTTTGGAGCCCAGTGGAGAAGAAACCTCTTAGATTCCCAACTGGTGTTCCAGCTGGACGTGTGCCTTTCATTGGAAAACTCCTGTGAAGGAGAAAGGTTTAAAGCAGGGCTCCCTGCACCCCTCCCCCATGCCGACATCCAGCCTGCTCCGCACTGCACAGCATTCTCAGGCTTCGGATTCTTTGTCTATTCTGTGTGGCAGGAGAATCGCTCACTCTTTTTAAAAGCCCTTTACCTTTTCTTTGCTTTTATCAAAGAACACTCTCTGAGCTTTAAAACCCAACCACAGCTATCCTCCTGAATATTTCTGTGTGGAAGGGATTAATCAAGTCTGTCAAACGCTGAGCGGTAAAATCTTTAATATTTCTAAAAGGTTTAAAGCCTGCATATTTATCGCATGCATCGTTGAGAATAATCTTTCTTTTTATATAAAAAAAAATTAAATGCTCATGGTGAAATCCCGTGGTGATGAGCACAGTGGGCGAGGGGCTCATGCAGGACCCTGTTGTGATACTGGTATGGAGACTTCGGCTGAGCCATTCTCTGACACTACCTGACTAGGAGCACCCATCTTTGCCCACATCTGTTTATGCTAAGGCTTATGCTGGAATTTGAGCGCAAGGATGCTCAAGAGAAAAGGAGGAAGAATATAGTATACAGTAGACATTTCTGTTGAGTGCTTGCTACATGGGTTGAACCGTGTATGCATTTCTTGAGGGGTTCTTACCTTTTAATTTTTGCAACACTCTTTTCTCCTGGACACCATCTAACTGTTCATAGATGAGGATACCAAAGTCCCAAGAGGGGAGAAAAGTTTTCTCAAGCCCACATAAATGTCTGTTGATGATTCTGGGACTTAACCCTGTGCTTGTCTAAGTCTTTTGTTCTGCATGTAGAGCAAGTGCTCAGTGCAGGAAAGTGTTCATTTGCCTTGGTTAGAATTTCTATTGCTGTGCTAAAACTCCATGACCATAAGCAACTTGAGGAGGAAAGGGTTTATTTCATTTTACAGCTCATAGTCCATTGTCCGGGGAAGTTAGGGCAGGAATTCAAAGCAGGAACCTTGAGGCAGGAAATGGAAGAACGGGCCATAGAAGAGTGCTGCTTACTAACATACTCTCCATGGTTTGCTCTGCCTGTTTCTTCCGTTGCCCAGGACCATCAGCTCAGGAGTGGTAGCACTCACAGGGAGCTAGGTTCCCCCCATAGCGATGCTCAATTAAGAACATGCCCTGCATGGTTGTCCACAGGTTAATCTGGTGGGGGGACTTCTCAGTCTAGGTTTGCTCTTCTTAGATAGATGACTCTAGCTTGTGTCAAGGCCACATAAAACTCGCCATCATACCAGTCAAACTCTGTCAAAGATGGTTAGGATTGAGATGTCTGAGGATAAAGAGTCATCGTTATTTTATAGGCAGACAGTATAACTAGCTGGACATGATTTTGAAAGTCTGAGCTGCTTTGCTTAATCCAATAAAGAATTTCTTAGAATAGAGATTCACTCGTGTGAATATGATAGACTTGTACTTTTTTATTTAGACAGTACCTTTATATGAAGTCTAATGTCGTGTACTTGATCTCCCTGAGAAGTAATATTAACACTACTAACATTTGACAAATGGGGAAACTGAGTCCCAGAGGTATAAGTTATGTCTTTGGATATAAAACTAAAGCGATTACAATGATGCTCAAACTCTGTTTCTCTTATTCAAGAATATTTTCATTAATATTATTTTAGACACACACACACACACACACGAGTATGATCTACTGGTGGTGGTCAGAGGGTAATCTCTGACATGGACCCTCATCTTCCAGCTTGTCTGGGGACAGTATTGCCTTATTTTTTGCCTGTGGAGCATACCAGGCTGTCTGGCTGATGAAGTTCCGAGGACTCTCCTGCCTTCTCCTCCCCCACTGCTGCATTAGTACTCAGATTTTATGTAGGGATTCAAGGTCAAGCCTTGATGTACATGTGGCATTCTCTTTACACCCTGAGCTATCTCTCTACCCCACCACTAGTATTATAGAAGTATTTGTATATGTCTGAGAACTGAATGAATTAGAAGCGTTGGAATTTTATTGATAAGAAGTGTACAGTTTCTAGAGTGCTTTATCAGTTGTCAAAATATACTGGATTGAAATGTAATGCTTTTACTTGAAAAGTTTTACAAACACTTTTCATTTAGAAGATGTAAAGAGTTATGTGTTGTTTTATGGGTATGCATACATAATAATTTTCAGCTTTATTGGCAAATAAAATAAAGTTTTGAAGCTTAAAAAGACTTCAGAGACCTGTGTGTCTAATTTTCAGGTTTTACAGCTCAGGTCCCAACACTAACAGTAGTGAAACAAAGCCTATTTAGCATCTCATGATGGAAGAAAGATTTCTTTTCTGTGGTGAGGATGGGAGATACAAAATAGAGAAGTTTTATTGGAATTGCAGAGAATTTTAATTATGGGAACATATTCAACAAGTGGTTATTAAAAACAGACTGGAAGGACTGTATGTATGGCACAGAACATATTCAACAAGTGGTTATTAAAACAGACTGGAAGGGTTGTATGCATGGCACACTGATAACATGGGCAGGGGCCTCTTATGGCAGCTCAAGTTTGTTGTTTCAATATAATGAGTTGTGTTATTGTATCCTTAGACTGTGCCTTGGAGGGCTATCTACATAATTAGGCCCCTGGGCAGACAGAATGTAACGTCTGGCTCCTCTATATCATACGACCATTTGGCATGAGCTACTACAACCCAAGGAAAGGCCCCAGGATTGGGAAGATGTGTAATCTCAACCTCATCCTATGCAAGAGTAGTTGCTCTGGACTTGCCAAGTCTTTGGATACAGTAAAGGATAAGAGGAACATGAATGACTTTTCTCCATATAGGCTACCGAGAAGACAATGGGTCAACTTCTGGAATTCTTTGGATGAGCAAGTTGTTTCCCCATCTTAGATTATGTACATTGTAATTAGCATCTGTGAAGAAAGAGAAGTGAATTCTCCCCATTCCTCTGTACTGCATCCTGCTCTGGAGGATTGGCCCAGGCACTGCACTTTTCCTATGTGTACCTGATCAATGCTGTTGAAATGAGTTTGCTGTAGGGTAAAGCTCTTACACATACTAAGAGACAGAGGCAAAGGGCATGGTCTTTTTCAGACGGTGGAATAGGTCTTAAGTGCTGCAGGTTGCCATTCAAAGGGTCCCGTTAATTCTCTCAACCCATGTCAGCTTACTTGATATGCTAAGCACTCCACTAGACACAGGTCTACAGAGCACCCACAAGTCTCTCAAAAGTTGAACTAGCCAGAAAAGGGCAAGAAGCCTACACTATCAGCTGAGACTCTTGGGTTTGGGGACCTGTGAGTGAATCAAATGCTCATTTGTACTAACTAGAATGAGTCACATTAGCTTCCTTATCAATGGCCCTTTCCATGCTTAGACTTAGCACAACTGCAGGGTATTATTCTGCCCATTGCACCCATTTGGGGAACTGGGTTGATTTCTAGTCTTACATTAGCATTCCCTTCTCATGTTCCCTAAATGTTTAAAGAAGAGGACAGAAAGGGAAAAATCCCACTTGATGGGTTTGGAGGTAATCTAACTGAACACGGCCTGCATCTTTTCTAACTGTAGCCACTTGGCTGGAGATCAGCCATAGAACCCACTGAATTGCGAAGGAACAGCAAATATAGTTTAGCTAGAGCAGAAGAGGCACAGATGTATTTTTGTCTCAACATGTTCCCTTAATTGGTTCTTATTCAAACTTTGACAAACTTTCTTGGCCATGTCAAAAGGCCCCGTCACAAAATATGATATTCTGGGGTGGAAAGAAAGCTCTCCTGACAATTTCACCCACACCCAGTTGTCCTAAAGATGGTAACCTAACTTTTCACCCCAGGATTCCTCGTCTATTATTCTATCGTTAAAATAGAAATAGCAGAGAACTGTGACCAAACAAATTCATTCCCATGAAGTTTTCTGAAATTTTGAAAATGAGCAAGAAACAAACTTTCACAAGTGAGAAAAGAGTTTTTGGTGCTTTGTTCCCTTTTAAGCAAGGTGGAAACAAAATAAAAGTGATCTCTAAAGGCTCTTTAATGTTGTTAATGACATATGGACAGAAAGGAGGAGTGAGAACTCACAACACTCTTTTCCTTGCAAACATATGCTTAGGTGTGTAGTTACAGACACCTAAAGACTAGAAGACGCTGCATTAACACATGGATGGATTTCTCCCCAGAGTGGGATAAGGACTCCTTTCCACTCCATTGTTTCTCCACATAGATTTTCTTCTAACCTTGCCATATCTTTTGTAAATATGAAAACTATGACAAGGCTTGGTATGATGGCTCACCAGGTATGATACCTACCACTAAGGATCAGAGTGGAAATCCTCAAATTTTATATAGAAACTGAGCCGACATGGTAGCCTGCCTAGAAACCCTGGAACCAAAACTAGCTAACCAAATTAAACAAAGCAGCAATCTCCAGATTCAGCAAGAGACCCTGCTTCAGTAAAATAGGCAGAATGGTGAAGGGAGACAATGTCAACTTCAGGCCTCTACATGCACAAACACACACGCCTGTGAACATGCATTCACACATGCAAGCATATACACACACATATACCATGCCTGAACAGAAGAAAACAATTACATTTTTTTTCTTTTTAACAAAGTAGAAAGAATGGCTTTGAATGTCTGGTTCATGAACAGACTTATTATGCCATGCATCCTCCAATTGTATTGAGAGAGATGGAGAGATAGCCAGCTTGAGACCAGAGGACGCCATCGAAGTCAAAGGTTACACAGACTAAGATGTGAGTAACACTTTTCTCACTTGGGTTGGAGTGTACAAATCCTGACTTTAATTTCCTTTCAAAACTGAAATAATTGTTAGTAGCGATGGGAGATGCCTATAATCCCAGTTTGGAAAATGGATCCAAAGTTCAAGGTAACCCTCAGCTACTTAGCAAGTGTAGTAACCTAGGATATCTAAGACCCTGTCTCAAATAATAAAACCTCTTCAACAGGTGACTGATTTAAAAACTCAAGACTATGACCATGCGTTCAAATCTGAGACTTCTGTCTAGTGGCTGTGTGGCTTTGGCTATATAACATCACAGCTCTGAAGGTCCTTGTAAAGTAGAAATGATGCCTTTTTCTTTATACTATTAGGGTTGCATCAAATATGATAATATCTTCAAATATGGGATTTATATGCATTTAATTTATGAAGATGTTTGCATTGTGCATATATATTTGCATCTGTTTATATATGAATGTATAAATACTATACATACCCACCTGAGCACCTGTCACTAGACTTAGAGAAGTGCACTGTGGGATAAAAGCACTTTCCTTATTGTACCTCTTTCCATCTTCTGAAGGCTTCTTTCCCCATCCCATGCCCTATATTTCCCTAGATTCACCACTAGGACCACTTGGAGTTTCATTCCAGGGAGACTGTGCCTGAGATCCCACGTGCAGTGTGGAGAAGTTACTCCTGAGGCTTCTGCCCTGTATAATTTCAATTTGGTATGGACAACCCAGGCTCACTCCATACCCACCTTGTGTGCCAACTGTAAAACAGGAGGAGTGTCCTTGACTAAAAGTTCTAAGCAAGACATTCCAAGGCAAAACAATTCTAGGTTAGCATTGGACATGGCTTGCTCAAGGTGTTCTTGGGCTGTGACACTTTCCAGTGCTTGCAGGAAAGGCAAACCTGGGATCCAAAGCCATTTTCTCAGTTCTGTCTAGGCCAGTTCCCAGAGACCATCCCAGCAGTTCACAAAAGAGCATACAGGTGCAGCACTGGGCACCAGGCTTTTGTGCCCAGGGGTATTCTTGATATTGTATTTCTTTCAGCAAGGAGTCCTATTTTTCTCTCTTTTTCCCTCTTGGGCATCTCTGTATTCAACTGCTTAGCTGGATGGAGAAGGTCCTGTGTGTTACTTGGGTTGTCTAAACTCTTTCTCTTGTACAATGGAAGGGGTCCAGATGGCCAAGAATCTTGGAGGGTCCTTGAACATCCTGCCTACAGGGCTTCAGCATCATTAAAATTGTGCTCAGTAACTTCTAAGAGAAAATAGGCAAGGAAATAGCTCGTTTGCAACTTAGAGCTCATTCGAATCCTAGCCTAGTCTCCAATTTATGCTGCCAAGAAGCCTATTGCTGATTATGCTGGATGCCCCATAAATTAATGAGAGCTGGACTTAGAGGTGACAACGATCGCTGAGCCTGTGGAGCAGAAAATGCAACACTAATACATATGTTTCAGAAATGTCCCTTTGTCTATATATTTGGAGAAGAAAGTGCTGATGAGGATCAATTTCATATTGACTTTAAATTTTTCAATTGACCCAGTGCTCTTTTTATTAAGTAATGCACATGAGAACGTTTCGTCCCAAGCCTACTTTATGGCTTGGAGAATTCCCTTCAGAATCCAGTAAGCTGGATAGAATTTGAAATGCAATTCATTCATGTATTCTTTTATTCATCCTTTAATAAATATTTATTGAGAAGCTGCTATGTGCTTAATTCTAGAAACGAAGCTAGAATGTGAGTAAGACCCAATCTGCCCTCGAGGAATCTAAACTCTAATGAGCTAGCCAGACCCATCAACATACAGCCCTGCCCTGAGAAGTTGCCTCTTATTAGTAAGTTGCATAACTGGTAAGAAAGTATATAGGAAGGACTCAGTATTCTTGGCATTTGGTAAGTACTAGATCTTTTTGAATGAATGAATGAATGAATGAACGATTAGATAAATAAATGATATGGTCATTTAGCTGAATTTTAAAATGGCACAGCAATCAGTTAAGCAGAAAACAAAATTCATTTGGTATTGAGGAATCCCAATGTATAAGACAAGGCGTTTTGGTGTTTTAAATGCCTCCCAGAGCAGGAGAGGAAGAAGTAGGGTCAGCTATTCTAGAGGACAGAGGATCTTGGATGTTAAGCCAACACTTATGCAAATAGAATAGACCTGCTTCTAGATGTGGCAGTTCAAGGTCCTCCTGCTGTAGGGACAGGTCTGGCTATCCAGTGAATGGCTCAGTTGTGACTACTTCCTATAGTTGGAACAAAAATGATAAGCAAAACAGAAAGTGATTGCTCATACCATTGGATGTGCATCTGAACATGCTACAGGTAGAGTGTAGAGAGTTACAGTGTAGAAGCAGCTTGAGAAGAACCAAAGGTCTTCTCTCAAAAAGACCTGATTCAAATCCTGGTTTGCTACATATCAACAACAGCTCTTGATTCTGGAAGCCGAGATCCTCCTGCTATCTGTGCTGTGTCTTCAGCTTGACTGAATGTTGGGCAATATGCTATGAAGTGTTTTCTCCTTTATGCTTTCCCTTCACATGCTTTTCTCAACTAAGATTTCCCACATCCTTAGTTACTGTCTGTATGCCTGCAAGTGGTGCTGTTCTGTTTTGTCTTAATCCTGTTTAAGTCTTAAGCAAGTCTGGGCAAACATGAGCGCCTCTCTTTTGAACACCTGCCTCTGGGACAACCTCCCTGTGCTGTGCATAGCAGCTTGGAATCTTGTGCTCTCTTGAACTTGATTCGATGTCTGTAGTGGCCTGGTTGATTTATGGCTGCTTGCTCCTGTGTTTGATCTTAGAGCAGTCAGCTGTGATGTAGCGCCTTCATTTTATTCACCTGCTGGCATCTTCATGTTTGGTCAATAGCTTGTTAACTACTCTGAGGACAGGGACTGCCCTTCCTGGCTAGCATTGAGAGTGGTCTCTATGGTAACTGCATCCCATCAGAGACCATCCTCATTCTTCAAGGCTTTCCTCTTCTATTTTTCTCCGGTGACTTCTGAGTAACCTGTAAGGTTTGGAGCCCCTGTCTCACCCTGCCAGGAAGCTAGTGCTGAACGACAGTCTCACAGAGGAGCTGAACAAGACATGCTGCTTTCTTCTACCCAGGCTGGCTTGTTCTGTGTTGCATTTGGGCCAGGCCTGCTGGGACCTGTCATGCCGCCTTTATCGTTGCTCTTTGTGGCGGTCCCCAGCTACTCCTCTTGGTCTCTCTCAGAAAGCTTTGCGGTGGATTCTCCAGATCTCCCTGCTCATTAATATCTTGCAACAGTCGCCTCTTGAGTCCTGCCACTCTGTGGGTGCTTTTGCTCATTGTCTCTCTTTGTTTAGTCATTCTCTCATCTCCTCAGACCTGACTCCCAGGCTTTCTGTTCTTCCTCTGTACCAGAGAAATTATGCCAAAGATACTCATGTAGACTGCTTAGATCGAATACAGGAGGAAACCATCATTTATATGAAATAGGATGCTAGAGTTTTCAATCTGCTGATGACATCAGGGCTCAGCAATAACACAGGTGATCACAAGCCTCATGTGGAGAGCTGTGTTCCAGGCACTGTGGTGAGCTCATCACATCCTTACAATGCCTTAGCAAGGAACATACTCTTTTGTCCTCATTGTGTAGATAAAGACAAAGTTTCTGTCTCTTTCTCCAAATCCCTTCAGATTTTAAAAGAACTATGCCTCGCTAGAAGCCTTGAAGGCGTGTCACTTTACCATGTTTTTGCTCTGCCAATTTCTCTGCCGTAAGTTCTTTCCAAAGATTCCATGATTGTTCTGTTCTGTAATGATGACAATTGAAATGTGGAGGCAGGATGATCATGATTTTTGCAGCCTCTTAGGACTACTCTGTGAGTTTTAGGCCACCTGGATTGTATGCGGATCCACTGTTGTCTTAGCCACCATTCTATTGTTTGATGGGACACCATGATGGCTCTCTTATAAAAGATGACATGTAACTGGGGGCTGGTTTATGTTTCTGAGATTTAGTCCATTGTCATAATGGCAGAGAGCAGCAAGGCCGCTCCCCCTCCAACGATACCCCTTCTAACCCAGGGAATAGTGCCATTCCATGATAACTAAGCATTCAAACATATTGCTATGGGGGCTATTATTATTCAAACCACCGTATTCCACTCCCCAGTCTCCATAGGCTTATAGCCATAACGTAAGGCAGACATGCATTTAGTCCAATTTTTAAAAGTTCCTGCAGCCTATGACAGTCTCAACACTGTTTAAATGCTCAAAATCTCTTCTGAGACTCAAGGAAATTTCTTAACTGTAATCTCTGTCAAACCAAAAGGCATATCATATACTTCTAAATGGATATATATATATTTATATATATATATATATATAAAACCATTCAAGAAGGGAATAAAGCGAACTTGGTGAGGAAATACTGGACCAAAGCAAGACCAAAAACAAATACGGAAACCTCTATATTCTGCATCTCTGTATCTGGTATCAAAACATTCTTCAAAACTCCAACTCATTTCTGCTTTGTCGATGGCAACCAACAAACTTTTTCGCTTGAGCTGGTCCCACACTCAGTCTGCAGCTCTCCTTGGCAGGTATTCAGTGACTCAGATATCACCAATATCTTGGGGTCTCCAGTAAAACCCAGGCATCACCTTCACCACTTCACATAGTAGCCTCTCTGGGTCTCCACGTAGGGACACCCCTGACAAATGCCTGACTTCAGCAGCCTTCCTTAGCTATGGTTTAAAATTCCATAGCCCCTTTCTTATGTTCTTAACTCTGAAGCCAGAACCATGCGGCTAAAGCGACGTAGTTCTACTGCTTGGTGGGACTGGACTTGGCCCTCTCTTGCCGTTAAATTTGCAATAGCATTTTCTTATTAATGCTTCCCTTTTCTGCTTTAGCTCTGCCTTAACTGCTTTTTATAATTAGGAAGCTCAGTTGTGTGGGTCTTCCTCTGAGGTCACAGCTCCCTCTATTACATTAATTATCAGGGTTTTTTTTTTTTTTTTTTTTTTTTTTAAAAAAACCATTTTAAAAACATTCTTTAAACATCTCCTTGAACACTGGATTTATCTCTATTACACCTCCTGGTGCTCCCTGTTCCTTAAACTGTACATCTTGTAGTTACCTTTGTCCAGCTTGCATGCTTGTTTTCACTATAAATGTTCTTAAGAGTGATTACTAATATACACATGACAGAGTCAATACTAGGCTGTTTTGATATCTCTGCCAATGACGTTAATACAAAAACTCTTCAATTTAGCCTCAGGCAGAATTTTTTGGACAAGGGAAGCAAACAGCCACATTCTTCAGAAAAATATATCACAAGAATGGTCTTTTCTTATTAATACTCTTCTCCTCTGGAACTTCCTTATCTGGACTCCCACAGTTCACATTGCCCACATCATGGTCTTCCATACTTCTACTAGAAGGGCCATGAAGTCATGCTCAAAGCATTTGACTATTTTTCTAGTCCAAAGTCTTCCATATCCCCCAGTAAGTACCATGGTCAGGCCTATAATAGCAGCATCTTACTCCCTGGGCCTTATCCATAGGATGAGATGAGAAAGAAAGGAAAGGCAAGGTCTGATGTGAGCTTTGGGAAACCTCAAGCCAACCCCCCAATGACATACTTCTTCCAACAAGACCACTCCTACTTTAACAAGACCACACCTCACAATCCTTCTCAAATAGTTCTGCTCCATGATGACTAAATATGCAAATACAAGAGCCTATGGTTATTCAAACCACCACACCAGTCTCAAACAAAACAAAAGTCCATTTTTGTATATGTTCTATTTTTCTCTTTCTCCTTGATCCCCCTTTCTAACCATCTATGCCGGGTTCAAACTATCAAACTTTCCAAACTTTCTCTTTGTCCACATTACCATCAGCAAGGGTCCACTCTTTCTCCTTGTCCACATTACCATCAGCAAGGGTCTGCTCTGCCTCTGCTACCCATGCTCTCACCTGGCAGACTTACAATATTCTCAACTACAAGACTATTCTCAACTGCGGTCCTCCAATTTACTTTGTCTCCCGGATCGCAGACATCCCTCCCCTCGATGCTGATGTGAGGAGGTGGGAATTGGGAAAAAAGGATCCACACCATTGACAAGGGTGTATACTTGTCTTGTGTCTGGTGACAGGTACCATCCTGTTTGATGAAAGTCTGTGCTTTAAATGCATGTATTTTGCTTCCATTTTAAAATTTCATCTTATAATTCTTTACATTCTATTTCACCCTTTTCTCATTTTGTTTTCTTTCACATAGCCAAAGGATGTGTTCCTAAAATTACTTTGTGTCTGAATCATTCTGGTTTCATGTGTTTTTAGTAAATTGCCTGCTAACAGCTGGTGAGGATTTTGTAGAAAGTGAAAGGATGGTCCTGAGTTCAGTGTATGAGGGATCTGCTCTGAGCAGGCTAAGAGTATGACAGAGATGCTGCGTACTGCTATTGCTGCTTTCCCATGGATTCAGAATCTCTGGGCATTCCATTCTGAATGGCAGCTTACACCCAGCACCAAGAGATGCTTTACAATGATCTGCTCACGTTATTGTCAGCTATTTATTGGATGATCCACTGTTTTCAGGTGCCATATAAAATGCTTTTCTAATACCATGTGACTCACTGTTAGTATCAGTCACATTCTGATGGGCATATGAGGATGTTCAGATAAGTAAAGTGAAGTTACAAGCAAAAGGTCATGGTTTGTGGTCTAGTGTTCTTTCCCCATTCTACATACAATTCATATATTTACATAGTTACTGTGTGTTTCATACTGTTTCTTTCCTTTATCAATCACTATGTATTTCTATATAAATGATGTAAATGTCCATTTTCTCAACAGCCATGTGAATTAGACACCCCCACCCCTTCTACTGTTGAGAAAACAACACAGACAGGTCAAGTGAATTCCCCTAGGCCCAGAGCTGAGAGTCCCACTTAAGTCTGTGTTACACCTGAGACCTTCAGACCTTTCTAGCATGCCATATGGATGAATTCTTTTCATCTTCCAGAACAGCTCCTTGGCTTCACTCAGCCATCTCTCCTATGACACTGTGTCTGTCCTCTGAAATTTGACTGGAAGTGTGTCTACAATCATGTCCTGGGACAGTTTTCTGCAGCAAATACCTAGTTATGCACAGAGACCCAGTCTAACAATTTCTGATATTCACTTTGCTTTGGGCATATCATTTACAAACAGCACAACATTTCATCTTCATATCAAGTCAACTAGGAAAAGAAATGTCACCTTAGTTGACACAGGAGGAAACAGAAGCTTAGATTGTGCCTTTCCTAGCATCATAAAATATGCCTGCCTTCAATACACACTGATGCACCCTCCCCCTACTCCGAACCTCAGAGAGACTTTGGATAATGTGGAACATAGTCTGAGGAGACTTCATGAAGAAGAAGAAGGCTAATGGCACCACAGAAAGCTTAGCACAGAGCTGCTGGAGTGTACTGCAAGGCAACGAGCATGTTATTACAGCTATGATTGGGTTTCCATGTACTTCTCAAATCAGATGTGTAAATATAATCAAAACCATTTCTCTCTGCAGCACAGACCTCCAGCAGGCTCTACCTGGCATCCTGGTTCTGAGGGAAGATAATAAATTAGCTCTAATTAGCTTTCCCGCATGCTGAAGAAAGACTCCTGTCACAACTGGATAAAAAGAGCTGCCTTGGGCCCCTCTTAAGGAGAGTGGTCTGTGGTGGCTTGTGGGGTTGATGGAGCATGGGCTGGCTGACGTGTGACCTGTCCTGCCCCAGCTTGTGTTTCTGCCATCTCTACCCTCTGGCATTTGTATTCGCCCTCTCACCCTACATCCCTTCACCCTGTCAATCCTCACAGTGTCCTGGATTTCACTATCAGCAAGAGTTTCCAAGATGAGCTATCTACTTTATTTGTGCAGAAATTGAGTAATATAGGGTCTACCATGATCAGGCTTACACTTGAATCTTGGGGATGCAGAGATGGATAAGAAAACTGATCTTTGTCTTTATGGAAGTCCTATATTAATGGGAGAATAATATCAAGAACTATTCAGTTTTAGTACCAGGGGCATGGCCATACCCAGGAAAAACATCCTTTTATTTAATCTCTGCAAGAGATTAAAAAAAATTCTTCTCTCATACAATATACTCTGACCACACCCTCTCATCCCTTCCTCCCCTCTTCCTAGTGCCCTCAACCCACAGATCCACTGCTCCTCGATTTACCTTCAGAAAAGATCAGACACCCCTGAGTGATATCAACCAAACATGGCATAACAAGATACAATATAACTGTCCAGCCTGGGATCCTGGCCACCTAGGCAGTGTCTGGCAAGGATTTCCCTTGTGGGTTGGGCCTCACATGAGATCAGATACTGGTTGGCCAAACCCACAAGCTCTGAGCCACCATTGCCCCAGCTTTTATGACTGGCTTGGTGTTCCAGTACTTCCACTGGATGCCTATCCCGATTACAGAAGATGACCATAGCCTCCATTACTAAAAGTCCTTGCTTAGGTCACCTTTGTAAGTTCTAAGAAGTTTCTACTGTAATAGGTTTCTATATCACCCCCTAAATGCCCACCTATTCCTAGCCATCTCTTCCTATAGTCTCTTGCTCCATTAGCCCTCAATTCCCCACTAGATCCCTTCTGTTCTACAAGAGATTATTGTGGCCTTTTGTAGGCTCAGAAGTAATCTCAAGGAGGTAAGACATTTTCTAGTGCATGCTGGCGCTCTGAATCCAATGCAGAGCCTAGCTCTTAGCTACTAGATTACATTGTCTTGCCCAGAAATGCAGGAGGCCATAAAATAAACAGCGCAGGGAGTAAGTCATAGGGAGGCTATGGCCATGAGTTGTGTGCCAGCTCAGTGATCAAGGTGAGCTTTGGTGACAATGGCCATTGATCAGAAGCAGGAAGGAAATAATCATGAAGGCTTTTTATTTATTTTTTCTGTTTAGTGTATGCACATGTGCATGGGAGTGGGTACAATGTGTTGGGGGGAGGGGTGTATGTGTGTCAAGGTGCCTGTGTTGAGGTCAGAGCACACATGACCTTTCAAGATCGATTTTCTCCTACCTTTAACACTGGTTCTGGGGATTAAATGCAGTTTGTCAGGCTTGCATTAGAGCAGTGGTTCTCAACCTTCCTAATACTATGACCCTTTCATATCATTCTTCTTGTGACCCCCAACCATGAAATTATGTCATTTCTATTTCATAACTGTAAGTTTGCTACTGTTCTGAATCATAATATAAATATCTGATATGTAGGAATCTGACATATGACTCTTTGAAAGGGTTGTTTGACACCCAAAGGAGTCACAACCCTACAGATTGAGAACACCCACTTTAGTGGATATGAAGAACCTTTACTGGTGAGCCATCTAACCCAAATGGAAGCCATCTAACACCAAAGTGGAAGAGAAAAACATTTTAGATGGAGGAGTCAAGACACTGATGTATTAAAGAAAGCAATAGGAATAGGAGAGAAAGAATATGTGCTGTTAATGGGTCATGTGGAGGCAAACTCTATGCTAAGCCACTTAAATGATAAACTTATTGAGTGCTTACTGTGTGTCAGTTTGTTTTGATAGCCTGAGGATTCATGTGGTGACATCCCAAAGCCCATACCCTTAAGGAATTCAGTACTTTGGCACACTGCTTTTCAGGAGGCACCAGTCTTATTCCTCAAATGACCTTTGGCTGCAACTGAGGGGTGCTACCTGCGTGTGGTAAGGAGTGGAAGCCAGACGTTCTATAAAATATCCTTAACACACAGGCCATCACCCCCCCCCCCACACACACACACACACAGTTGTCTGACCTAATTGTCAATAGCTAGCGAGTGACAAGCCAGGGGGGATATTTATCTACATCTTTCCCATATAGCATGTCTTCCAGCAAGGAAAGATAACATCAGATGGGGTGGCAGCTAAAAACCTCTGTCAGCGTAAATGACATCCCAACACAAAAGAAATCAGTGTAATTACCTGGGCTCTTTTATGAGCAACCTCTGATGACCCGAAAGTGCTCTTCCACCACCTCTGGTTCAGATCCACTCAGCTTTTATAAGAATCTATGGCCCCCACAAAGAGGATGTCAGGCAGTGTCTTCCTTCTTAATCAAATTAAGTAAATAGTGTCTGTATAGAAACACCACACAGCCGAGGAATTTATTACAAATTACCTAATAGCTTGCTTGCTTCTTCCACCGATGAGAAGTTGATCAGAGCACTTCCCACTTCCCCTCCTCACTCCACCTTAAGCAATATTTATCAGACCTGTCTGGTTCACCAGTAACAGTGGGTCGATCTCAACTGTTTGTTTGTTTGTTTGTTTTGTTTTTTGTTTTTGTTTTTAAGTGGAAGTCCACTTTTCATGGTTAGTTCAAACACACCAGAGCTCTCTGGCTGATCTAATCCTGGGTGAGAGAAGAACGGAGAGCTGGCTATGGCTGGGACTGAGGGAACTTCAGGTTCTGCTTCTGAGGGGGTCAAAAGAATAGGGTCAGGGTGCTGGGGGCAGGCTCCTTGGACCAACCCTGGCTGTCCAAACTCAGTGTCACAGACCTTCTTGCCCACCCCTGCCATTCCCTGTGTAACCTTGAGCAAACTGTTTAACTCACCTCCCCGAACCTCAGTGTCTTGATCAGAAAGAGTTAAGAATCAGCATAGTGCTGTGTTGGGTTGTTAGGGTCTAATTGTGGTAAAGCTACCAGCAAAGAGTAACATGGCACAAAACAACACATGCGCTCAGCAAATGGGGGCAGGCTGATAACGTTTCACTCAGATCTGGCTTCTGAATATGGGGTGTGTCCCAAAATAAAAATTTAAATTAAAAACTAAACCATGGCTTAGTTACTTTTCTTTTCTGTTAAGCACCGACAAGGAGGGAAGGATTCCTTGCGCCTTAGTCGCTTCTTAGCAATTCATGCAATCCAGCCCATGTTGCAGGGAGCAGGCTGAGCTACAAGAAAGCTCACTGACAGATCAGAGGGAACACGAGGGAAAATCAATTAAAAGGGCCTTTCAGTGAAGGAGGGGTGGGAAATGCCTTGCATTAATCCCAAGAGATACCTGAATTTCCATAGCAGGCAAGGCTTCCACGTTAACCCATTGGGTCCTCCGGTTGGAATTTCCCAGGGTGAAGTCCATTACTAGCAATGGGTGTGCCGGGCGTGATTAATGACCCTGGTTACGGGCCGGTTAGCAGTGGAGAGCTCCATCCATCTCACTTCGTGGAAGCATCACACACCATTTATTGTCTGCCACCAGGATGTGTTCCTTTGCAATTAGGTAAATGCCTTCTTTGTAGGGGATGCTATGGCTCCTTCGTCAGCATCCTTCCACTCCTCCCTGCCCAGCACCTGCAGGAAGACACAGGCTTGAAGAGCCATGGTGGGAATAGGAAGTAACATGGCCAATTAGGGCCCTGGAGCTTTGCCTACTTCCTGATGCTTTATATGGTGGAGGGAGGAGTCTGGTGGGAGGAGTCAGTATTCACCACAAAGAGTCCATAAGTATCACAACTTTGAAATCCATCTAAGGGATGGGCAGGATGAGGGAAAGCAGGAGACAGGGCATGGCATGTTAATTTAGATCTGGTACTCCCTTTTTACTGAACAAAGAATCCTTTAAAATCCTACTTTTAAAAACCAGTGTTGGTCATTCATGGAGCAATGAACTTCCATGTGGCACCATACTCTGTAAAGTATAAGCTACATCGTTCCCAGCCACAGCTAGGGGCAGTCAGGTTTGAGAGGTGAAGAGCCAGACCTTCCTCTGAGTTACCCAGAACCAGGCTCTCAAGTCTGCTTTTCTGTCCCCCTAATAGGCAAGTATGAAGTAGGACAAAGAGAGGGGCCACCTGTGGGTACTTGCTGCCTTAGAAGTGCAATAGAGTGCATGGATTCTTACTGCAGCTACACATTGATACCCACGGTTGCTAGGCATTGTTCTGATAGGGTATCTGTGAAGAAGAAATGTTCATGATGGCAGCTTCGTTCCATCTATAGAAGGGGATGACAGTAATGACTGGCAGCTGTGTACCTCAGATCCTGGTAAATATTTATATGCGTCACAGCATTTAATCTTCACCATTGTTATCAATGAACAGTGAATAATAACTATGGAATTACAAATGAGACAGCGGTACCACAAAACAAAAAGGTGCACTAGTCAGAATTTTTGTGTCTTTCACAAAAGTCATATATTAAAATCTCTGCCATCATGACCAGGATTGGACTCCAAAAGAGACTACAGAAAGCTGTCATGTCCCTTCTACCACTGAGGACAAAGAAAGAAGGCACCATCTTTGATACAGACATCAAATCTGCTCTCATCTGGTTCTTGGATTTCAAACCTATGAGAAACCCACTGTTGATAGGGTGAATAGTCTCCAGTATTTTTGTTATAAAGTACAAGCCAAATAAGGACGGATAGAGTAAAATAATGTGGTCAAGTTGATGCAGCTAATAGACTTGCACCTTGAATCCACAGTAAATGTCTCTAATTTGCTTTTGCATACTGAATAAACAGGTGCAGGTATGTGGGGATTCCTCTAGGTAGCTGGGAAAAGACTTCAGGAAGGTAAGCTTGAACATGAAAAGCTACAATTTTTAAGAGATCCAGAGGCTTGGAGGAGTGGCATGGTAAGTCTGTGGAAGGAAGTGGGGGTACTTCTGCCCAGTAAACTGGAGGAGCCTGCAATTTTTCAACCACTGAAACCAGTGTAGACTGCGTGTTGAGACCCAACAGAATGGGTATAGAGGTCAGGGGTCAACTGATATAAGCCCCACTGTTCGGGATCTTACTTTATCATTTGGTTCCTACGCAAAAAGGAAGCACTCTGAGATCCTAGGTGCCCATTCAAGCTCCTCATGTCTCATGGGTGATCATGGGTAAGTACAGGGTTATCTCTTTTAGAAATGTTTGTATTAATTGTTAAGAATTTCATAAATACATTCAATGCATTGTAACCATCTATTCAGTATGTTTTTTAACATAGTTATTCCCCCACTGGCCCTCTTAATTCCTCCCAGGTCCTCCCCTAGACCCCCCCCCCACTGAGCCCAGTTTGTGTTGGCCATATACAGACATGGTGGAGGCCATCCACTAAAACATAGTGGCCCTGCCAGGGACCACTCTCATAAATAAAACTGACTGTCACCCCTTTAGCAGCCAATAACTGCTAATTGCAATAGTATCTCAGCTACAAGTAGGGATACAAGTGTCCTTCCCCTCTCTAGGCTGGAATGCTTGTCTCTTACCAGGGATATACCGGGGATTGATGCCTTTCATCAGCTTAGGATTATGAAAAGGCAGGTGTGGTGTGACCTCTCTGTCTATTTCATTTTAATTTAGTTTAACATTGCCCCCTCCCAGAAGGAATCATCTATGAGACTCTAGGTAATTGTAGACCTGGAGGATGGAAGGGGACGGTCTGGGTCCTTGAATCACCCTGTGACACACAGCTCTCTGTGGAAGAGATTTCTTCATGAGCAGCAAATAAAATATAGCCGTTGATATAATGAGGTTTATTTTTCAAGTAGCTATTATTAGAATGACTAACTATGGAGACCTGATTGGCCTTTTCAAGAGATTACTCTGGATTTAGAAAAGGAAAAGACAGAGACAAGACTCAGGAACCCATATGGTTCTGTTGAGAAGTGCGAAGCCCCCCAGGTCAGTGTTGAGATGCACACAGGTGTACAATATGCATGCCTTCTTTAACTCTCACTGTAGACACTGTTCATTAAGAAAGACTAGCTTGAAACAAAATATCAAATTCAATTTCTCTGGAGCACTTCCAAGTGTTTTATTTTTATATAGTGTTTTCATGGTTTACAAAGACTAAGTTTGCAAATAAGTAAGGATGGGGTTAGATACAGTGCATATAGCCGTGAAGTCACACTGCTGTGAGCCCAAGCTGTCTACTGGGTGCTCAGGAGCTCACAATCAGTGGTCTGAAGAGCAGGTGGAACCAAGTCCCTCCTCTAATGACTTTGATTGTAGTTTATACAATTCTAATAGATTGTCTTCATTCCCTCAGCTATAAGAATAACACTAGGTCTTACCTTATAGGGTTACCCTAAGAACTCAATGGTACCCCAAGAGGGTCCAGTAATAAAGTAAGTTATAGGCGGGCACAGCAACACATGTCTTTAATCCCAGCACTCCAGAGGCAGAGGCAGGTGGATGGATCTCTATGAGTTTGAGGTCAGTCTGGTATACCAGGTCAGTCTGGACTAAGCAAGTCCAGAACATCCAGTGCTATTACACAGAGAACCCTTATCTTGAACAAAGGAAAGAAGAAGAAAAAGAAAAAGAAAAAGAGAAAGGGAAAGAAAAAGAAAAAGGGAAAGAAAAAGAGAAAGAAAAAGGAAAAGAAATAAAGAAAGGTAGATAGATGCTGTTTTCATGATTGCATAGTAGAACATTTTATTCCTAACCCTACTCCCCAGCATCTTGTTTTGAACCCTCTGCATTTATCGTAAAGAATGTCTTCTCTCACACTCAGCTCCCTTGACTTCCCCTGATTGCTCCTCAGAGGGGTCTCCAGGTTGCCTATTGTCAAAATGGTTTCTACAGGCCATGACACTTTGCTGTACTTCCTAGCACATGTCACCACCTGAAGTCACAGCTGTGTGTGACTTGTTGCCCCTCTCAACCCTTTGACATCCTCTCACTTAGAAAGCAGCCCTCTTATCTCTAGTTTGCAGCTGGACATGAGGGTTCTAGCACAGTGTCTGGCATAGAGTGGCAGCTAGGTGCACGGGCTATGAGGAGGAAGAGAAATCATCTTACCATAGGTGCTCTGTCTCAGGCCCTAGCTGGCTTCAGATCTCACTGTTCCCTGCCTCTCTGGCATCTTCAGGGATCATCTAGCAATCAAAAGCCTGTGTATCTGTTTCAATCTATGATCCTCTCTCAACTGATAAGCCCTAGACCTAGGTGTCTAGTTCATAGTTTGCTGTCATAAAACTTCTGGGTCTGATACAAAGCGGTCTACAGCCTTCTTAGAATGGGTGACAGGACAGCTTCAGTGCACATAAGTCCTCTATGTCACTGACCCAAATTATGGAGACTATACTTATCTCCACAACTCCTCTTTGTCAAAGCCTACATATCAGAACACTCAGTCAAGTCAAGGAAGCTGCTCCTATGCTTTCACCAAGGGTTTAAAACTCTTTCTTGGTACAATGATGATTAATAGGCCATACAAATACACTCAATATTCTACTTTTCACCACATCCCAATTATGTCATATTGCTCCATCGTCAAGAGACTAATCCCTTGATTAGGACAGAGCCCTCATGCTTCCATCACTCCCTTTAACACGAGCCTTTGTGGAACATCTCACATTCCAATCATAACAAAGTTAAGAAGCTTCCTTTTAAAATCATTTTATTAGATATTTTCTTCATTTACATTTCAAATGCTATCCCGAATGTCCCCTCTACCCTCTCCCCAGCCTGCTCCCCTGCCCACCCACTCCCACTTCTTGACCCTGGCATTCCCCTGTATGGGGCATATAAAGTTTACAAGACCAAGGGTCCTCTCTTCCCAACAATGGCTGACTAGGCCATCTTATGCTATATATGCAGCTAGAGACACGAGCTCTGGGGTTACTGATTAGTTCATATTGTTGTTCCACCTATAGGGTTGCAGACCCCTTCAGTTCCTTGGGTAATTTCTCTAGCTCCTACACTGGGGTCTCTGTGTTCTATCCTATAGATGACTGTGGGCATCCACTTCTATATTTGCCAGGCACTGAGATAGCTATATCACAAGAGATAGCTATATCAGTGTCCTTTCAGCAAGTTCTTGTTGGCATATGCAATAGTGTCTGCATTTGGTGACTGATTATGGGATTTGGTGGCTGCCCCGGGTGGGGCAGTTAACACGCTTCCTTAAGGGTCAAATAATTTGCTAATATGCTAAAACCCTAATTCCAGTGATGGCATCAAGTCCTGAGTCTTTAGGAGGTAAGTAAGGCCCAAGGGTTCAATCCTCATGGATGGGGTGAGCACTTTTTAAGAAGTAGCTATAGAATTATCTGACTGTTGCAATGTGGAAAAGAGCCCTCATCCATATCATCCATACTGCCATCCTGACCTCAGAATGCCAGCTCTCAGGAATACATGTCTGTGGTTTATAAACCAGACAACCCGACCTGTTTGTTAGAGCAAGCAACAGATAGGCATAAGCTGAGACATGGTCTGAGTTAAGTCTGTGCTTGCTGCCCTCACATACCCTGTGGCCAGATTGCCTCTGCCTAGTCATTGTCTGGGACAACTACTACTGGTATGTTGTTCTCCAGTCTCCTGTATCACAACATGCCCTCCTGTCATAGAGCCAGTGGGAATAGATACTTAGCTCCACAGTTGCAGTGTTCTTGTTTTGCCCAGCTAGTCACCCCAGGAAGTGGCCAAATGCCAGGCTGCCATGCCTGAGGTCAGCCATCTGACATGCTCTCTACCCAGTACCGCCATTTGGATCTCAGCTTCATGAGAAAATGGTACTCCCCATTCCCCGTTGGAACAGGTCTTTCCTAGGTTCTTCCTTCTGGCATATGAAGTGTTTATTTGTTTTGGAAGTCTTTAGAAGTGGCAGCTTTCTCATCACACCGCAGTATGGAGTGTCCCCATTTGGTGCCTGTCCACCCAGCAGACAATATTTACTCTGTCATTGCAAAGCTGTTGGACCCTTAGATCCTAAGAAGATACTTTTGTGGCTTCTGGAAATCCGTCCTGCTCTTCTGCAAGCAAGTGAGCCTGCCTCCCTGCCATCCTGATTACCAGTTCTAGTTGGCAAGAGAGCCATAATGATCCTCACCAGATTGTGCCAAACAGACGTTACCTAGCAATCAGTGGGAGCCATTAGGATGCATCCTTGTATTATCAACACAGTGGGATTCTCTAAGCTTCCTGAATTTAATGAAGAGTAAAAGTGTCCCACGAGAAAGGCTTGAGAGAAGACCTTTGTGGCTAGACACACTAGACTCTATCCTGTAATTCTAAAAAGACTGCATGGCCCTCTAAGCCTTGGTTTTGTAATCTGGATGGCGGGGAGTAACAGTTGTGCCTTCTTCACAGGAGTGCTGTGAATGTGATAAATGTCGCAGAATACATAATATTCTATAATATACTATTCTGTATTAAAAAGTTATTCAATGAATGTCAGTTCACTTTGGAGTATATTTTGTTTTCTAGGTTACATTATTAAAATATATAAATCTAAGTCTCCAAAGGGGCCAGAATCCAGTTATCTGTACTCTACCTTAGTAAATCATTTTGTCCGTAAGGAAGTTTTTTAACTTCGTTATGATTTGAATACAAGTTATCCCACAAAGGCTCATGTGTTCAAGGAAGCAGTCGAATCGTGAGGGCTCTGTCTTAATCAAGGGATTAACCTTTTGATGATGTAATTATATGGCATATTTGCTATGTGGTAGAAAGTACAATGTGGAGCCTATTTGGAGCAAGTAGCACACTGGTGACACGGCTTCAAAAGATATATTCTGTCCCCTGACTCTTTTTCCATCTTTCTTCTTCCTGGTTGCTGTAAGATAAGCAATTAAGCTCCACCATCTTCCAGAACAATGAGACTCTACTTTGCCACGGGCCACAGACAGCGGAGTCAGACGGGCATGGGGTAAAACCTCTGCCACTGTGAGCAAAATGAACCCTCTTCCATTACACTGCTTCCCCTGATGTTTGCCACAGCAACCCAAAGAAAAGACATACCACTTTTTACTTCTGTCAGCTGAACAATGGTACAAATGTTCCAAAGCCCTCATTATGTGGAAACAGAAGAAGAGAGTAAAGCCTGGCCTCTGCGTATCAGAGGTGGTCACCTGACTGAGGGATTTCATCAGAGGAGGGCCAGCAGCAGCAGACTGACCCAGGGGCCTTCATCCAATGTAACTTTCCCCTTTGTGCAGGTGCTCAAACTGCACAAGAAACTTGAAGTGACACTGAAACCCATCTATCCCTGCTGTCTCTGCCTTTTCTTTCTTCTCTCTCCTCGCCTGAGAAAATGCATCCTACATGTGTAATCCTATGAAAGCCAATTACCAGAGGAGATGGAAGGGATGCAAGGAGTATGTGAATCAGGAGAAACAAAGTGCCTCAGACCGTAATGATGAATACGAGGTACAGAGCATCTTGCAAGATTCCCAGGTTTGGAGTGAGGTAGCCATGGATTCCTGGTCTTGTGCTTCCCATCTCCGAGGACACTGAATCTCAGTCTCCTCTCTTATAAAACAGGCAAAACCATAACTCAATTGCAAAGCCATTGCAAAGGACGGGAAGCAATGTATATAAAGTATCTATTATGGTGTCTGAACGGTCAGGGCTTCTCAACACAGGAGATAGATTGAATAGATCATTAATATCAATAATAGCAATTTACAGACATACGGAAAGAAAGTAGAGCCCAAACTAGAATAGTTCTGAATGATTGGCCTGAATGGTCTAAAACACTCGATAGGCAGGCAAATGTAAACAAACATATGGGATTGGAACATAGGGATGGGAAACTGGTCAGCAGACAGACTGACGGGGATAAATAACTCAGGGTCCAGACTAAGAAGCAGGCCTGAGTTTTTGATTCTCAGCCAAAAGTGCAGAACAGGGCCAACATCTACTCAGGCAGGTCTAGCCCTAGGCCTTTGTTGTGTCCATCAGGAGTCCACTGGCAATGCTTTGAGAAGAGTTCACTGGACCACTTGGATGCTCTAGGCACAGGGTACTGGCCTGTGAAGTGTCTGATGTCTGTCCCTGGCATCCTCCGTGTAAGGGATTTCCCAGAAAATCTGCCACCAGAGTAACCCCGCCCACCTGAGGTAACACAGTTAACGTGTTTCTCCTTACTGAAGTGAATGTGAGCACATCCTAAATGGCTTTGGGGCATTGTCTTGCTGGCTTCACAACCTCAGGGAGGCCAGCAGAAAGGTGTTCTCAGAAACGAAGTGACCTGAAATGTGTTCGGTTCATCCAGTCCCTCATCAGCTAGATGAAGCTTTGATTTCCAACCCAGCCTCAGAGAAACAGCTAGACCAGCAGGCTGGGAACACAGGTCAGGAGTAGAACAGAGTATCTGTCATTAGCACCTACAAGAATGGCTTTCTTCTGTCACATCTGAACCCTAATTATCACTTGTCAACCTCACCGAGTTCAGAACAATCATGGAACAGCCAGAAACCAGTTCTGTTTCTAGGAGCCTGACACATCGAAGCTGGGTCAGAGAAAGTGACCCGGAATTCATCCACCTGTCATCTCATCCGTGCCTTTGTGGAAAAGGGCTGTTGAATTCACTGTGCTGGTGGCAATTCCTTCCCCCACCAGGAACCCCAGGACATGTTATTTCATCACATGGAGCTGTAATTGTTAAATACTTTAAGTAAGGGACAAATAATCCCTGAAGATCCCATTTTGAAAACATACTTTGAAGTGAAATGCTTATCAATCAGACTTGAACTCGGGAGCCAATGAAATTCTCTTCCAGCAATATAGTTCCACAAAAGCAAACCAGGTTCAGCTCCCAACTAACACTGTATGCTTCATGCAGTTGGCTTGATTTTTGAAAAGTAACACTATCAGCTTTGATTCATTTCTGCTTTTGTAAATAAACTTTCACTCATATTCCTGTAAGTAACCCCAATAAAACTTACTGCTTCACCAAACAAACAAACAAATAATAAAGAAGAAAAGAAAAATAGTACTATTAAGACTTACTCGATACAAGAGTTTACTCTTATTCTGTGGCTAGTATGTGTGTATGTGCGTGCGTGTGTGCGTGCATTTTGTATTGGTAAGACAAGAACAAAAAGCTTGTAGCAGGTAACGTTTAAGGAATTTTCTGTCTGGGCATCCTAATAATCTTCGGCTGATAGCAGTGCAACAATGTAAAAGTACTTGGATCATGATCTTAACTTCATCACACATATTAAAGAATTTCTCATAAAAGCCCTAAATTATCCACCTGGAGTGTAAGACCTAGCACTCAGGTGATGCCTAGGCACAGGTAGTGAAGGGCTGGTTCCTCCATCCATCTCACATCGCCTGACCTGCCATCATCTCACATCGCCTGTCCTGCCATCCATCTCACATTGCCTGTCCACTTGCTTCAGCTTTGCAACAATGTGGCTTCTGGTAAACTGCTCAATACCTATGTCTAGGACATGTGTAAAGTGGATGTATTAATAAGCCCTACCTCATGGAACTGTTTAAGCCTAGAGTGAGCTATCATATGTGGTCACTCATAACGGTGACCAGGACGTTATCATCACAATCCTTGTTGCTCACTCTGTCCTCTCATGTAACCACATTGCCTTCAGAACTCTGCTCCATATGCCGAGTTCATTTGATAATCCACAAATGCCTCATCTCCTTGGGTCTCTATGTTGGCTCCTTCAGTGCTGCATCTCTGATGTTTCTATTGGTTCTCTTGAGTAATGTCAAGGATCAAGCATAGCATATCCTTTTCACCATGTTGGGAAGTGAGTTTTCTTGTCTCCTTCTTTTTTTGTCATATTGTCATTTCAAAATGCAACACCAGATTATTACTTTACTTCCAGCTATCTCTTCTGCATCCTGCTTGTTAGTTTCTCTGGATTGCAAGGTGATATCAGCATACGTGTAGAGATGATGGAGGGTCCTGCACATATACTCTGGGAGCATGTAGTTAGCCAGTGACATGTCTGCTGGGCATTTTCTGTGTTTCACCTTCTCTTCTAGATATATGTGCTGGTTAGTTCTTGTCAACTTGACACAAAGCTAGACAAGTTTTTAAAGTTTGTTAATTAAGAGATCACATCTATCTAATTGGTCTTTGTACATGTCTGTGGGATACTTTCTTGGTTTTTCAATTGATATAGGAGGGCTCAGCCCATAGTGGTGGTACCACCCCTAGAAAGGTAGGCCTAGACTGTATTAGCAAGCTAAGCAAACCAGAGGAAGTAAGACAGCAAGTTGTATTCCTCCAGGGTTTCTGCTTTAGTTTCTGCTTCCAGGATCCTATTATAATTTCTTTCAATAACAGGCTATAACCTAGAAACTGAATAAGTTGGTTTGGGTCATAGTATCTATCATAGAATGAAAATCAAACTAGAGAAATACCCATTGTTAATTTCAAACACCGAATGTAGCATCTGTAGTTCCTTTTATATTTGTTAAATTCATTCCTATTGAACTCTTGCTGCAGATTAGACATTCATATTTGTCGATAAAGTTTTCATATGCACAGTACTATGTTCATGGACAAGAATTAGATGTGAGATGCAAAAGGCAGTGTATAGTTTCTTGCTAATATTAGAGAGTGCACCATCTCATGGTCCTATTTATAAAATGATGTAACATCTTACGTGCCATGATAAGTACACTGATGGAGGTACAATGTGTTTGTTCTCTCAGGAAGTATCTTTTATTTTTTTTTCTCATTCCATTTCAGTCTCTGCACGTATGTTCCTCTCTTGGCGAATTCTTTCCTCACCACCTAGCCTGAGCTACCAATCAAGTTTCCCAAACTTAGCCACTTAGTACCTTTATACTATCTCCCTTTGGCAGGGAACACAAACATTATTGATTTATTTGCTTATCAAAGGAACCTCGATTGTAATGTCAGTTCCATGGGGACAATGACATTATCAGCCTTCTTAGTTTTCCTGTTCATTGAAAGATCTGATATATGATGGCCATTCAAAAACTATTTCTTAAATAATAGATAAATGAATAGAATGTAGAAATATATTCGTAACCCCCCAGTTTCAGGTTTTGAGCTTGTAAAATTTTGCTACTTCTTAAAATGACTACCTCACATCAACTGGCAAATCCACCAGCCTACCCTTTCTGGAATGAGAATTAAGCAAACTCTAATCTCCTGGTTCCTCTTCTCAGGCTCATTTATTCAGGAATTCACTATACCTCTATTTCAGCAAAGTTAATGTATTTCTTTCGTGTATTAATAAAAAAAGAAAAGATACATATAGGGAATGTACCAAATCATCATAGTCTACATTTACAGTGTTCCTCAGTGGTTCCTAATGCTGTGTCACTTTAACACAGTCCCCTTATGTCGTGCTGACCCCCAACCATAAAATTATTTGTTGATACTTCATAACTGTAATTTTGCTACTGTGATGAATCATAATGTAAATATCTGATATGGTGGTTTTCTGATAAGTGACCCCCCCCAAAGGGGCCAAAACCCAGAGGTTAAGAATTGCTGTTCTACAAGGAATTAAAAAAAAAAGAAAAATCATTATCTTGTCTTTCGTGATTTCCTGGACATTTGTATTGAAAATATGAATGTTAGCACCCCATGTAAATAAATTCACACCAGAGGCTACTTTCACGGCCTCCTTGTTTTAAAGTCCCAGTCTCTGGGATCATGGCCCCTAGTCATGCTTCACCAGTACCTGGATTTCCTGCTCCCCTTGTTGTGCAACTGAGCAGATTCACTCCAGTGCCAAGGGAACTGAGTTAGAGAAGTGAGCAGGCCACTAGTTTTAAACATACAGGCAGGCCCAGGTGTGTGAGAGAGAGACTTGGTGGGGGGGTGAGAAATGGAGAGAAGGAGGAAGGGAGGGAGGGAGATAGAATGAGGTGGGGAGGGGAGAAAGGAAAAGGTCATTGGTGGAAGATCCTGGAGTCCAAATCCAGGCACACCGTGCTTACAACCTTGTACAAACCATTAATGTTCTAGAACCTTCCATGTTATAACCCATAGATGCCCTTTCTTGGAGTCGTTGTGAAGATAAGATGAAGCTGTCGTTCAGGATGTATATTGTTCATGGAAATTTGGGAGGTGTGACTCTCTCACTTCCCTCACAACCCCCTCCTCCCCCCGATACACACACACACACACACACACACACACACACACACACACACACACCGTGACATTCATATCCTCTCCCTTACAGAAATGGGCAGTAGGCTCAGTAATGGTGCCTTGCAGACACCTCAGACATAGTGATACCCCGGTAATTATCTGAGCTTGTGGAAATGTCAGGGTCTCAATGTCTAAAGAGTTCTAACAGCATTTGAATTTTATTAACCTGGAAATGGTCTCCGGAGGATAATTTTAGTGAGACAGAGCTGTACCGGGCATGGCATGCATCGAATATTTCTATATGCTGAGTGGGTGAAGGAATGCACGAACGAACAAGCGGAGGAGTGGATAACACAAGCCCAAGAAGAGCTACAGGCATTCAAATGGGTGTAGCAGCAAAGTGTCTGCGCTGGACCCTGTCACCCAGGGAAGTGACATCTGAAGCATGCTCACCAGAGCTTCCAACGGAGGATTTACTGTGCCATAAGGCTGTCCTCACAGTACACATTTTACTTACAAAGATTATACTGAGATGATCACCAGTTATATCTGGGGAGAAAAAAAAAAGCAGGCAGGTAAAAAGGAATATTCATTCTAGTTCTGAAAGAATTAAGAATTTTAAGAAATTCTTTTTTTTCTTAGATAAATCTTTATTTACATTTCAATTGTTTTCCCCTTTCCAGTCTTCCCTTCTGTAACCCCCTATTCCATCTCCTCTCCCCCTGATTTGATGAGGGTGCTCCCCCACCCACCCACCCTCTCCCATCTTCCTGCCCTGTCATTCCCCTATACTGGGGCATCAAAAACCCTGGAGCCCAAGAGCCACTCCTCCCACTGACTTCCAACAAGGCCATCCACTGCCATATATGTGACTGGAGTCACAATTATGCTGCTACCCAAACCACACAAAGACCCAACAAAGAAAGAGAACTTCAGACCAATTTCCCTTATGAATATCGATGCAAAAATACTCAATAAAATCCTCGAAAACTGAATCCAAGAACTTATCAAAATGATCATTTACCACGACCAAGTAGGCTTCATCCCAAGGATGCAGGGATGGTTCAATATATGGAAATTCATTAATGTAACCCACTATATAAACAAACTCAAAGGAAAAAAAACACATAATCATTTCATTAGATGCTGAAAAAGCTTTTGACAAAATTCAACATCCTTTCATGTTAAAAGTCTTGGAAAGATCAGGAATTCAAGGCCCATACCTAAACATAGTAAAAGCAATCTACAGCAAACCAGTAGCCAACATCAAACTAAATGGAGAGAAACTTGAAGCAATCCCACTAAAATCAGGGACTAGACAAGGCGGCCCACTCTTTCCTTATCTATTCGATATAGTACTTGAAGTTCTAGTGGGAGCAATTAGACAACAAAAGGAGGTCAAAGAAATTCTTAATTGG
Source organism: Mus pahari (assembly GCF_900095145.1). Lineage (NCBI taxonomy): Eukaryota > Metazoa > Chordata > Mammalia > Rodentia > Muridae > Mus > Mus pahari. The sequence goes on from NC_034595.1 coordinate 54,839,135, forward strand.
AACCAACGTCTACCCCTCTAAGTCTCCACTACTGGCTGTGTTTCACTCATATTTTCCCAAAACAGTCTTTCTATGTAGCCCAGGCTAGCACTCAACCTCCTATGTAGTCCAGGCTGTACTCAAATCTGTGTTCATGCTTTAGCTTCCTGAGTGCTGGGAGCACAGGTGTGTGCCTTACACCTAGCTCTCATTCCCCTAAGCATCACACATTGACTGGGCGTTCTACGTTCAACTTGGGCCTTGCCCTTCTTCTTTTAATGGCTTTGTCCTTATGGTATCATAATCAGCAAAGATCAGTATAATCTTTCACTAACTGCTTTCTTGAGTGAGAGAGAATTAGGCCACTCAATATGCAGCAAAACTACCGTCAAATCTGATTGTCAAGTCTTTCCCCAGCGGACTTGTTGAGCGCATCAGTGGCTCAGCTAATCGCATCCTCCTGTTTGCTTCTTCCTCCTGCTTCACTGTCTTTCTTCATTCATTCTCCTTCACAAAAGCTTTGTCCCTTTTTCTTTTCTTTTTTTTTTTCCTGTGTAGCTAGAATCCTTTCCCGAGCATTGTGGTCTAATAACCTTTCTTTCACCTTCTACTGAAAGTATCATCTCAGCCATACAGAATTTCAGTCTGCTGCCCTTCTCAGAATTGGTGCGAAAAGATTTCATGGCTAATTATACTCTATTTTTTACCCGTATTTGACAAATAGATTGCAATTAGTTATAGTCTATTTTTACCATATTTGCCAAAAAAAAAAAAAAAACACACAACAACAAAAAACAGTGCAATTGCCCCAGTCCTCAAGTAGCTGATTATCACACTCAGCACAGTATAAAAAGACTAAGATTCACTCCTTTGACAAGTATTTATTGAACACAGACCACATGCCAATCCCTTTCCTCAGTACCAGGAATGTGGCAATGAACTAAATAGGCAATAGAATCATTTTTTTAAAAAATAGGTAAAATCAACTTGTATCTGCTGATAACAAATGTGATAGAGAAAGCAAACCAGAGGGAGGTGCTGGAGAAGAGAAATGGGTTACTTGTTGCCCACGCAGGAGTGTGACAACTGAGATCCAGGACAGAAAGGTAGTGTGGCCTCCCAAGTTTTTTCACATATGTGTGATGTTATTTGTGATGGAATCAGGCAAGACCACTGTGCTATAGAGGTGGGTAATGGGGAGCAGGCAGAAAGTGGTACCCTTGGGTGGATCTCGCTGTTCTGCTGCCATGGTGACATGGACATCCTTACCACCACTGGTAGCCCTGGATCCTCAGAGTGCCTTGGATGCCACCGTGAGTTTTACCAGTGAATCATCTGAAGAACAGATGGGATTGAAGGGTAGGGCTGGAAATCCTTGCCTGCCTCCTTCATGGTGAGCATGGGAGAAGCAAAAGATAGGCCAGCAAGAAGAAAAGCATGTCAATTTTGTTTTAAAATGTTTTGTATGAAACTGAACCTCTAGAAATGAAGGTTTTACACCCCAAGGGAAGGAAAGTTGGTATCTGTGCAGATTGGCAAGAGTCAGTTTATGTTAATACCCCAAGGGGACGCCAGTAGGATTTTTCTGTTAGCCTCTGAGTCACTCTTTATACAGCCTTTGCATCTCATTGTAGGGCGGGACAGTTATTACAGGAAGACATTCAATGGAGAAAGAAGAATACTAGAGAACAAACATTTGTATTTCCTATAGAGTGTGTGTGTGTGTGTGTGTGTGTGTGTGTGTGTGTGTGTGTGTGTGAGTGAGTTTGAGAGAGAGAGAGAGAGAGGTGGGGAGAATGAGTGTATGCCAAGTTGTAGAGTACTCATGGAGGGCAAAAGAAAGCGACAGATCCCAGGGAACTGCAGTTACAGGTAGTTGTAATTTACCCACTGTGGATGCTGTGACTAAGTCAGGGTGCTGGGTTCCCTGGAAGAGTAAAACATGTTCTTCAACCACTGAGCCACCTTTCTAGAACACGAGGAGTGAAATTTCTAAACTGTATAGCTTGCTCCAGATCAAGAGTCCTAACCTCCCCTTCAGAAGAGAATTTTAATTTTTCTGACATATACCAGGAGAGAACAGGAGAGGGCAGGACACAAGTGTTCCAAAGAACTTGCTTCAGGGCCCCACCAGTCTTCTCAGCACAGAGCACTGTACTCAATGTGTCATGGTGATCATCGTCAGGGCTACATGGAAGTGGGAGAGGGTGGAATCAACCTGAAAGGTGGCAGTGAGTGGAAGGCCAGTGCCAAATACATGGTGGCGGAGGGAGCCCAGAATGCAAAGTACAAGTCAGAGAAACAGCCAGAGATGCTGGTTACTGTCATGGGGGAACTGCATACAGATCGTGCCTGAAGCTCTCACATACCCAGCAATGAGGATACATTGAAAGCCAGAGAATGCAACTGGACAGAGCTTCAGAAAGACCAGTCCAGTCAATGTTCTTATTTTTCACTGATTTGTATTGTATTAGTGAACCTATGGCCTTATACATGATAAATAAGTGCTCTACCTACCACTGAGCTGCAAACCAGCCTCTTTTTGAGATAGGATCTGATTATGTTTACCAGACTAGCCTGAAATTCACGCTGTAGATCAGACAAGCCTTAGATTTGTAAACTTCCTGTCTCAGCCTCTAGAGGGGCTGGGTTTATATCCCTGTGCCATCACGCCCAGCAGGAACTTATAGTTTTCAGGCAAAAGAGACAGAAAAAAAAAAATACCTTAAAGACAATAAATGCTTCATCTGGGAGCACGGGCAGAGCTTAGGCAAAGAGGAGAGGAGGGGACCAGTTCAGAGATGCAGTGGAAGTCCAGCCAGCCCTGCAGCTGGTATTCTTTGTCCCTAAACCTTCTAGTCATTGGAGTCACCTCCCAATAGTTAGCACACTTCAAGTATGCTTGGGGCCATCATTACAGGCTGTGTCCTTTTTCTACATAGTCCTGATGTCCTTTCATGCAGAAATATACATGGAAATGAACAGGTGTTGTGAGCGGTACTATAGAAAAGGAGAATCAGGAAACAACATCTTCAAGGCCAAAATAATAACATTTTAATTGGAAATGTACCGTGAAGAGACTAACCTATGTAGATATATGCAAATCCTATGCAAATACACATGTGGTCTCTCTCACTATTGTCAGAACCTCAATTTGACTCATGGGAATTCTTAACACCAGATTCTTGCTTTTAGCAGGGGCTAAGAGCTGTTGGTGAACAATTCTAGGTTTTTACCTGTGTTTAAACTATAATTAAGAAATATATTGATGGCAACCTGAGCTTAATTAGCCTAATTGAATGTTGGAATTGATTTGGTCTTGGGAGAGCCCAGTCTCTGAAACTAAGCCTTGGGGACCCTGTAGGGTGTAGATGGTAAACTAAACCTGAAAATCCCTAACAGAAATGAAAAAAGAATGGGCAAGAAGCCACTGGGAGTAGTATTAAAGGGAAAAGATTTTTAGCAGTGAGTTGAAAGAGGAATGCTTAAGTCTCAAGTCACGCACAACCATGCTGGGTCAGGCCACTCAGTCAAATCGGAGAAAATAGTGTCAGGAAGTGAGATTCTGGGTGGTGCGGGAGGAGAGGCAGGCGTTGAGGATGGATATGCTGCTGAACAGAGCAGGCAACTAAATGGCTATAGTACAACCCAGCATCCCAGACTCCTTCCAAAGCCCTTGTATTGCAGGACGTGAAGAAGAGCTGTGAGGCTCGTAATAAGGCTGGTAAGAAAGGGGTTCAGCTATGCCGTGTGTTTTTGTCTTTTAGTTATTAAGAACTAATTATATAAGAGATAGTCATAGTTTATAAATGGTTGGACTTTCCACCCTGAAAAGCAGTAGCATTACCTGCAATTACAAACTGAGATAAAACCCCCATGTTGTCCACATTTTACAGTGTGACCTTGGGCGAATATGTTTTATGTGCCTGAAACTCATTATATTTCTTTTTTCTCTTTTTAAATTTAATCTTATTTGTAATTCATTTTTATACTCCATATTCCATTCCCTGCCCCTCCCCATCCACCATCCAACTGCTCCACATCCCACATCTCCTCCCCACCCAACCCCATCTCCACTTGGAAGCATCCACCCCTCCCACCCCACCTGACCTCTAAACTCCCTGGGGCCTCCAGGCTCTTGAGGGTTAGGTGCATCATCTCTGAATGAACACAGACCTGGAAGTCCTCTACTGTGTGTGTGTGTTGGGTGCTTCATATCAGCTGGTGTGTGCTGCCTGTTTGGTGGTCCAGTATTTGAGAGCTCTTGGGGGGGTCCAGATTAATTGAGACTGCTGGTCCTCCTACAGGGTCACCCTCCTCCTCAGCTTCTTTAAGCCTTCCCTAATTCGACAACAGGGGCCAGCTGCTTCTGGCTCAGCCGTTAAAGGTTAGACTCACAACCAAAAATATTATATATATTTTCAACTAGGAATAGTATAGTTCAAACCTGTAAGAAGGAGGGGAGTTGAAGAGGTACCGAGGGAGCGTGGTCCTTATGAATATCCTGACTTGTGAGTACTTGGACTGACACATATACCCAGGCCCAGGTCTTAGATCTCCTTCATTCCTCCATGTATCTCTGTCTTAATCCCAGACCCCACTCTGGCCCCTGTTTCTCCTCAGAGCAACCGTGGGAGCACTGTCTAGAGGTGCTGGCTGTTTCTACTCCACGCCCCCGATATTCCCCACGGTGACTGCTCCACTACTGTGCTCAGAGCTGAGTCCAAGCTATCTCCCTCCCTGAGCAGCGCCCCTGTTTGTTTCTTCCATAAACTCTCCCCTTCCCATAGCCATGACAATGGAATGACAATACAGAGTAAACTAGAATAGACAACTAGAATTACATTTCTCATTTCATTTTCATAATATTGTACGTATGCATACTTGCACATCTCTGTACTCAGACAGGAAAAAAAAGAAAAGAAATTGCTGGGAGGGAAAAAAGCCAAAGTGTTACCAGATGTTATTTCTGAGCATGGTTGGAACTTTTCAAATTATCCACAAGGCATATATTATTTTTAATGAGAAAAGTAAAATGGTTAAAAAAAAAACAAACCCAACCAAACAAAAAGCCATGATTTCACTAGCCTAGGAAGCCTTGAACCTGCTTTCACCTGGACCTTCTCCCTCAGTACTGTGGACCCAAGAGAGTAATGTTTTCTCTCAGAATTCCCTTACTTCATGCACCCTTGGTTTCAACTTCATTCAACCTTGTTGGATGTAAAGTTCAGGAGGGATGCGCCTTTCTGAGGTGGCCACTCCTGTGCTCTATTTCCTTGAATGTCAAAGTGCTGGATTCGGATTTTCTCTTACAAGGGTCATGGCATGTTACTATGAGCAAGGGAAAGAGGCTGACAGACAGGCAGATGGAGAATAAGGAAAGCAGGGGCAGGTGGGGCTAATAAGTGTGCACCAGAGTTGGCAGGACCACATCTTTCTGGTGCAGTTGGTACCAAGGGCCCTTGGGCCTGATCCACTCCGTCTTTGACCTCCTGCATTCTACTGTCTTGTGGCAAGGCTTGCTTACCGTGTGCACCTAGGCTACTGTGACTACCCATAAAAATGCTAATTTCCTTGTTGCCTGCACCCTGTCCCGTGTTTACCTGCATAAGTACCAAACACATTTTTTAAAAGAGCAGTAGCTGGGATCTGTAATATTCTAAAAGTTGAAAGTCTAAGTTTCCACCTTCAGAAATTTTGATGCATTTTCTTCCTTCAGGTACAGGCCCTGGAGTAGACTTTCTTATGATTTTTTTTTTAATGATGCTATATGTATGTATACTCTTATGCAAACCCTGAAAAATGAGATTTTTTTTTTCAGTGATTCTGTACACACATACCACCACCACCACCACCATCACTTTGACTGTGACCACATGTACCTCCATACCTGGATCAATAATTTCTTTAGTTTGGTATAGTTCATAAGCAACTTACAAGGTTCCTTCAGCCATGGGTATTATGCTACTGACCTGGTTTGGACAATCTTGGTCACCCTATTCTATTCCGTCTATCTGAATCATAGCCCTTGGTACTTTCTGGTGTAGAACAGTCCCTTTTAGTCTGACCTGATGTTCTTTCTTAACATCAGGAGCTCAAACTCAGCATCACAAGGCTACAACTCTCATGGAATAAGTTATGTCTCAAGCTGGTCATGTGGCTTTCCCCTTTGACTTATGAATAAGAAGTATCACGTTGCTAAATACATCTCCGGACCACCCGATATATCCCATTAATTAGCATGATTCTTTTAAGAAAGATAAAATATCTTATTAAGTGTTCAGCTTAGAATTTTGCTGTCTTCTTCACATGATTGTTTTGTGTGTGTGTGTGTGTGTGTGTTTGTGAGATGTGTTTGAATGTCTGTTAGTGTGTGTTATATGTGTGAGAGTGGTGTGGGTCTGTATGTGGATGTGTGTGTAAATACGAGCTGTATCTTAGTCAGGTTATGATGTCACTAATGTCTGGATTTATACTGTGTTCAAATCAGTAGTCCATTCTGGATTTTTTTTTCTTGAGGCCTCTTTGGATCCTAGCATTAAAACACCTTGGATGATCAATTTTCTCTTTTAATTACTAAAAAGGATATGGCTTCTCACTCTGGGGTTATTTAGCTCAACATTTAACATAAAAGACTCTGTGGGTACCTGCTTCTCTTTAGAATGCAGCTTTTACATACTAGCAATGCAGGAGTGCCTTAGTTTTAGGTAATTCATTCAATTCCTGTTGCTTCTGCTTTCTCAGCTCTAATACAGGGTTAATAATTTATTTCCATGTAATAGTTTATGTTAAATATTCAACAAAACAATAGTTTGTGTCAATGTTCAAATTAATACATTGTAAACACTCATCAGCTCTACATAGCTTTATAATTTTTATATGTGTACCTTATTAAAGATGGTATCTAGTTTTATCTTTTTGTTGTTCTAGTCAATATCAAGATACCATGGAAGGTTGTTTTTTGTTGTCTCTGTATACTTCTGCATCTTGGCTTGGGATATATTCTGCCATAGGTAACAGCATGCCTCTTGTTGCTTCATTGAAAAGGCTGCCTTTTATCAGTATAAAATAACCTTCTTTGTCTCCCATAATGCCTTTTGCCATGAATTTCACTTTTAACTGTGGCAAGCTACTGCTTTCTCTATGTTTGTTTTGTGAGCTTGATAAATATTTGCCAACCTTATCCCCTCTCTTCTTGTTTTTGTTTTATTGTTTGTCTTTTGCAAGCAGCATATGGTAGAATTTTGCTTTTAACCCAGTATAAAAGACTCTATCTTTTATTAGGGGGACTTAAACCATTTATATCCACTGTCATAACCGATGTGCCGGGCCTTATTCCTGTCTCTTTGTTTTGTGTTTTCTCTCCTTTATGTTTTCTTCAGGATCTGTTTGCTTCCTGGTTTTCATATTCAAGCTAGCTTATCTTCATACTTTTTTTTTTTTTGACTTCCTAGTGATTTAGAAGCTGGATATCTGTCTTTTAGCCAATTGTATGTGAATTTAAAAAAAAAAAAAAATCCTTGTGTCCCTATAGTAACATCAGTGTATTGGTGGGTAGGTACACAGGCCACTGAGTATGGAAATCAGTGAATCCTGAATTAAAACACAGAAAAATGATATTGATCCTTTCTTAGTCATAGTGACCTAGATCTCAGGGTGCACTGGCATGCCTCACTAGGAACCATTCTCCAAACCAGACAGAATCTCACACACATCCATGTTTCGGCTCACCCCTTTTCCTCCTTACCCAGAAAGACCCCTAAGACCTAATGTGCACATGTGTTTTGCCTTTGGCGTCTTCATATTTTTTTCTATAGAGAGAATTAGGCACCAGAACTCGCTAGATAAACTAAACTGGCATCAAGTTTCACCCTGTTATCTGTAGGTAATTATTCCCCAGATTTTTTTTTTCACATAGAACCAAATATGCTTTACTTGTACAATGGGAATGAGTACCATGTCTCGGTCAGAGAAAGGGAATAGATGAGGTAGAAAGTATAAAAAGAGTAGAGGGTAGGGTATACAACAGGCAAAAATACATTTTGATAAAAAAAAAAAAAAACAGAATGAAAAAACACAGGAGGAAAGGAAGAGTGGATCGGTTTTCTTCAATTCATGATGATATATACACACACACACACACACACACACACACACACACATATACATATATACATGAATATATATATGAATATATATGTGTATATATATTTAAATCATGTTATAAAATGACATTTTTTAGATGATCTATGCATATACTTCTGAACAACACACACTATTGACACGTTTTAAATGTGCCTCTCACCCCACCAAACCCTCTATTTCTAGGATAGGATGCTGGTCATGTGATCCACAAAGCATCTTCATTCATATTGACTGGCCTTGGAAAGAACCACAGGCCTATGGCAAATTTATTAAAGTGTAGTCTATTTGTTCAATTTATTAAACAAGGAATATGTGAAGGTTTTTCATTTAGAGGAGAGAGTTTATTTATTCTGTTTGGCTTCAGAGAGAGGCCAGGGCTAACTCCAGCGGAGAAAAGTTATAGAAAGCCAGATTTTAGCTCAACCTAAGAATAACGAGTGGTTTATTGAATGTGGATCCATTTCTTTACTTATTTGACATGTTTTCATCAATGGGGCATCAGAAAAGAGCTGACACGTTTTATGCAGCTTCTGTTTCCCCTCACTGGATCACAGCTCTTTCTCATATGTCAATGTTTCTCTTTGCTATCTATCCATCCATCCATCCACCCATGCTATTATTTACATGACAATGTTAAGGTATTCTTCATATAATTATACCATTATACACACAATTCTGTTATGCAGTCATTAAAAACACAGTTGTCACTTGTCAGGCTGAGCCATAGTTTAAGTCAGATCTCCTCATTCTCTCCCTTTTCCGTAGAGTTCATTCTCTTCCCTCTTGACTCCACTGTCTCCCAAACAACAGGGTAACTTTTATGCATGGCCACCACAAATTGGATGCAAGACTAGAAGATCCATCATCCCACCCCAACTCCAACACTCTTCTTGATCTTATACCTATTTTCTGTTCATCTGAACTATCCCCACAACAGTCCCATCATACACAAAATTAAATTCTTGGTATTTTTTTTTCCCCATCACGTTGTAAGTGGAGCCACTTCCCCAAAGCATTGCTCATTGTTTCACATGCCCTCCACTTCATGGTCGCATGTGTGTTTTCCTCATTCATATTTAACCTGGATAGACATGTGGGGTTTAGTAGAAGTGACAGGGTAAATGGTAGATCTGTAAGAAACAAAAGAAAGGCATCATTCACAAAGCAGGATTGGGGAATCAATATAGGCAGTGAGTTCCCCAAGGCTGGCGTAGCAGGAAACTGATGCCATTTCTACTAATAAAACAGCAAATTTGGAAATTGCGTTCTATGTGAGAGTCCACTGTGGAGAAACCACCTGCCATTCTGGATGGGCACAGCTATTACAGATGAGGTTCTTAATCTGCAGGGAAGGAGGAAGAAGTATTTCAGATACCCTCCTGGTTTCTTCATGTTCCCTCAGAGCTTCCTATTGTTGGGAACCAGCCAAAGGTTACAGAGGCTCTGCCACACTGCTGTAGGGTCAATTCTATGTTGCTCCAGAGAACCAGCATAAAGGGAGACTCAGTAGAAAATAGCTGGTTTAAAGAGACTAAACAAACAATCTTGAGGGCAATATAAATTGCACATTGAGCACCATGACAGAGTCCCCCCCCCCCCACACACACACCCCTGATCTATCGAGGACAGAACAACAAGAAACCTCTGCACTGATTTCCTCTGGAGGTAGCTGTCCTCACAACCCTGTCGAATGTCACGCTACTTAATGTGAAAGGGTTCTCCTGGTTGTGATGAGTCATTTCCATTCATTCACCAGAGAGTCACAAAGTGGTGTACTTTATTATAAACACTGGGAAGAAAAGGGTGAAGAAGGTTGGATTATTGGTGTAACCACATGTCGGCCACATGCTGGGAAAAACAGAGCTTGGGTTTCTCATTTCAGGGTGTTTGATGTAAAATGGGTGGGGAGAGGAAGAAAGAGGTTATAAATGAGCAGAATAGAACAGGTTAGTCCTGAAAACTGGCAGGGCAGGTGCTGAGGAATCACAAACAAGGAGATGGTAGTTAGAGGAAAGAGCTTGCAAGAGACTGCGCCTATCGTATTAAGGGGCTCAGGAATTTCTTTAAAAACAAAACAGAGAGAAGCAAAAAATGACAACGACAACAACAACAACAACAACTCACCAAAATGTTGCTTCTTCTATACACCAAATCATAAGCAGATATTTTCAGAAAGGTCAAGCATTGTCACCCTTCCCATTTCCTCCCATAATCCTGTGAGAGAGGAAGCTGCGCTCCTATTAGGTGGAGAAGAGCCTGGTGGTTGGTACCTAGAGATGTGCTTAGGTATACATGGTACAAAGCCAAGTTATTTCAGGTTAGTTGGTCTTTTTTCAAGCCTCCAGCTTGTAGATTTTCTGGACAATTTTAATAGGCTAGAACCTTGCCTGCAGTTAATTCCTAAATTGGTGAGTTCCAGGAAGCTTCCGGGAGGGACAAATTTTTTGCTGATGCTCAAGATCAGAAGGACGGAAATATGGTGTTTGAGGTTCTGCTACATGACAGTGAATGCATATCATACCTTTTTATATGTCTTGTTAACTCTATGGTCAATTTTGCAAATAGGAAAGTGGGACTCAGAGATTAGACTTATCTGAGATCATCTGATAAGATAATAAAACAGAATTCAGCCTCATGGGGTAGGAATCTAAAAGCCATGGTGCTGGTTGTCTTTACCAGACAAGGCATAGTACACACAATCAATACAGGAAGGGTGGCAGAAGGGGACATTTCCCTATAAATGAATTCATGTATGTTACAAGGTTTCTGGACTTAACAAATGAACATGACCTCTTGCTTCTTGCTTCCATGATGTTGTACATGACAGTCTCACGGCCGGCCTGTACTGCTCCATAACCTTCCCAAATTCCACACTGCTCTTGCTGCATCTCTTTTTCCTTTATCATTTCAAAGTTGGCTCAGATGTCCTTCCTGTAGGAAGCTTTGCACTCTTGCATAGTATTAGATGTGCCTTAATGATCCCTCACTTCTAGACACTGAGCCCCTTTGAACTCTTCCATGTGGCTTTAAGCACTGTCTGCAAAATGTATTCTATCAAATAAATAAATCCAGATCTGAGAAATCCTACAGCATGCCGGGCACTTTCTAAATGATAGCTTTCATTTTTTTTTCTCCTTCTAGAGACTGGTATTCAATCTAGAAATTGAATAAAAACTCAGAAGCAAGCAAGATAGTAATTACTTGGTTTGAATTAACATAATCCAGGAAGTCTTCTAACCAGGGAAGACTTCTTCCCTCCCTGTTTCTTACTGAAGAAGTAATTTCTAGGTGTCTGTGTTTGTCCGGGCTGAGTCTTGACCACCATCATCCGGGTCCCCTTGGCCCTTGATCCCACCTTTCCCAGGGCCTGGCTCTTGCCTGAAAAGATGCTGAGGCTCTTCCACTCAGGGAGTGGAGGCGGGGTTAACTGATGGACTGGCAGGAGCAGGGTAGCACAGAAAGTAACAGTAAGGCAGAATGATAATGCATTTCCTAATGGCCTCCTTCACAGCTGTGTACACTGATTTAATCTTTGCAAAGCACTCTATTGTTTATGAGGCCTCTGGGTACAATTTTATGCCTGACTGAAGAGGTTGCTAATAGCTGCCATATTTGTGTTTAAGGACCTGCAAAGGATTAAACGAAGTATTTTAAAGCAATGAGCCATAATAAACTAATAATATATTGCAAATAATAAATGTTTTTAGCCAATAACTGACTACAAATCTGGTGAACTTTAAATGACAAAACATACTAATTATAAATGCAGCCATTCCATATCTCAATAAGGATGGAAAAATCTGAGATAGGTAGACAAGTTGGGGCCATTTCAAGTCACTGGGAATGGTGGCATGGTCCCTGAACTCTTCCACTGGCATCGTGGCTAAGAACCATCAAAGTCACTTAGTGAAATTCTGGGTTTCATTTCCATCTTAACATCTCGGAGGCCTAAGCCGTGCACTTAGATTGAAGATCCCCCTCCCCCGATATTCACTGGCCTAAGGTTTCTCATGCTTGGTTTGAATTTATGATAATTGCCACAGGAACAACCCTGCTGCCCCAGAGGATCCTGGAACTGTGGTTAAGTGGAACATAAGAAAGGGAGAGTTCATATTTGCAAAGTGCCAACTTGTCTTATTGTTCAGTTAAAGGATCTGAGACACAGGGACAGGAAATAAAAGGCAGAGTGAGAGAGCTAAGCACAGACTCAGGCTGTGTCTTCGTCTATGAGCTCTGTAGGACACATGAAAGGAGTCTTTGCTTCCTACACTTAGGAAAGATACAGTTTACCCCTTTCAGATATGTTCATCTCCAGTTATTTGGTTCAGCTTCCTAGATGATAAATAGTCATTTAAATTTGAGACCATATTTTAAACTCAATGAAAATTTATACTACCTATGATTCTGAAATCCAAAATATCCAGTACAGATTTTCTGTGGCATTTTCTTCAGTAGAAATGTTATGAAATATTAGTGTTAAACTATATTGCTAAATAAACTAAATATTGAACTATTCAGTACACTGACTTTCAAAAATATTAGTTGAGATCATTGGATATTTTCTGACAGATATAATTTTGTAATTGCTGGATATCCCATAAAATGTAGGCTCTCTTGATTCATATTTAGAATTTTCTACATTTTGCCTTATAATTAATAGTCAACAAATATGGAATCTAATGTTCTATCTATTAGACATTCTACATATTTCTTAATAAACAGATCGACTTCTTGCATGCATTTCTGATCATTTCTTTTGAATGGATTCTGAATGTGATTATTAGTTAATAAAGTTACTTAAATATTCCCAGTTTCTTGTTATATGTTCCCAGATTGCATTGTAAAAGTCAATAATAAAATATACCATTCAGTTGGCACTCATAATTCTCAAAATGGTTTGCTTATTTTTTAAGATTTATTTATTTATTTATTTATTTATTTATATATCAATATACTGTATGCTGTCTTCAGACATACCAGAAGAGGGTATCAGATCCCATTAAAAATGGTTGTGAGCCACCATGTGGTTGCTGAGAATTGAACTCAGGATCTCTGGAAAAGCAGTCAGTGTTCTAACCACTGAGCCATCTCTCCAGCCCCTGTGCTTATTTTTTAAAAGTACTTTAATTGCAAATACAAACTATTTGGTTTTTTTTCTTATCAACATCAACCAAACTAGATATAGTTAACATGGATTGCTGATAAATTCATTATTTAATTAAAACTTAATCTAATGGTATTATTTCAAATAATTATCGAGGATTTGTCAAATACCATGAACACTTCCCCAAACTTGATATTTAATCTGTCTGTGAACTCCACAAGACACATACTGAAACCCTTCATTCAGTTGCCCAACCCAAAAAGCAGCCTTTGGGTAGGGCCTGCTATGTTTCACACTCAGTGTTTACTGAGACTGACTCCAATGCACATAAATAATTAATTATCATGAGGTGTGCTGTTGAATGGAAGATCATACACAAATTCCAGGTACATAGGTCTCTCTGAAGGAGTTGATAAATGAGTATAAGGGTTTGATTGGGGAAATGGGCATTTTTCTATGAAGACAAAAATAGATAAATAGAGAAAATAGACCGGAACCAAACAAATACTAGATGCAGAACACAGAAAGTAGCTTGAGGCAGTGACACAGGATGCTGCAACCTGGGATGCGCTTATAAGGCATGGAGTCTGGATTCTGCTGTCTCAGTGGCGTGGTCCAAATCCAGCTATTGTAGATGCTTCAATATTTAATGTGACAAAATGTATAATAGCTTAATATGTGTCATTATAGAATAAACAATAACTATCATTGGTGACTGTGATGGTGGAGTAAATACTAGCATCGAGGTGAATGGTAACAGTGATAGTGAGAGTAGAGGGGAGACTGAGACAATGGTGGAGGGCAGAGGTAGTTATCCTGAAGATGAAGATGGGGTACAGGTAGAGGAAGATGAGCTGGTAACAGTGACAGTAGGTAATTTTGCAAGAGATAAATGGCACATGTACATGAGTGTCACAGTGGAAAGATGAAGCAGATCAAACCAAAAGGAGTTTATGTGCCACTACCATAAGCTGGACAATTTTCCTGGAAGCAGTAGCAGTAGAGGGTGGGGCGGCGTCTCAGCTCAGGACATGATGTTATCTAATTTAGAATGGGAAAGACACTGTAAGCTGGGAATCCTTCCAACCCTAACATCTAGACATCTACCCACTCTCTTTCTATAAGGTCCAATTTGATTTGGAACAAACAACAAAAACAAAATAAAAACATGGCTCTGACTAGAGGACGACAACCTAGAAGTTACCTGGGAGGAGCCAAGCAGCATGATGGAAGCTGGGTTGTCATGGCATGAGAGTGTTGAGATTAACACAGCTGAGATGTTTCCCCTGCAGACAGGAGAATGAGGGATTCCTAATAAACGCCCAATGAGGAGAGTTTGCATGGTGGCTATGGTCAACCCCACTGGATAGCTTTAAAAGGTGGAAATGACAAAAATCAGGGGTTTGTTTTGTTTTGTTTCTATTAAAAGATCCCTCTCACTAGTATCTGGTAAATAGACCTTGACATGAAGGAAGAGAAGTAGTAAAACTAGAAGAGAGAGAAGAGTGTTAGATTTACATTAGGATTGTGAGAGTGAGAATGGATCAGGACACATTTAGGGGGCAGGTAGTGAAAATGATGGAGTCCACTCCCTAGATGGGCACTCCTTAGATTCTGAAAAGCAGGTGGATAGCTGAAGAAGTGTTTTCTGAATTAGGGATCCTGAGGAGAAGCATCTTCGGTGGTGGGGGGGAGGAGGATGCCATGATGAGGCAGTCAGTCTGTTATGGTAATGATGAGACTTTGTGCCTCAAGCCAGACTGTATTCCTGCTCTTCTTTTAGAGAAGGCTGTAAGGGGGAAGGTGTAGGAGGCTCAGAGGGGGAAAGACAAGATCTCTGTTAGCTATTATATGCAGCAATAACCCTCGCTGTGTTTATTGCCCATTTAATAGAGTGTACATTACAACCCACAGTGATAATCAAGAGATGGGAATGCCAAATAAGATGCAGAGATACCATAGGTGGGAAATTTATTTTCCTGCAAAAAGGTTCGCATTTATGAAAATGGATTCAGGATGAGTCTCAGTGCCTTGCCTTTCTCTGTCTCTCCTTCATTCCCCAAAGAGGGAGCTCAGAAACCTTTGAGCACAAGCAGTTGGAGGCAGAGATGATGAGCATACAGGAAAGGATGTCCTGGCAAAGGGGTGACTCACCCACAGATTCTAAAGGCCATTCTTTTCCCTGAAGGAAAAGGATGAGGACACCCTGGATTTTGCTGCCACTATTCTAAAAAGACAGATTTCTTCCTGTCATAGTCAAAAGCCTCTTTTTTATTAAAGATTCACTATATTAAAGTATTATTTGTTCTGTAACATAAGATCAAAATGTCTTGGAAATGTTGCAACAATAAAATGAGAAATGATTCATAAGACCCCAAGTGCTACGGTTGGGGTTGTTCAGTAAATAGTAATTCTTTCTACTTTCAGTCATTCCTTCCCCATACTTTAACAGAACCAGCCATACTCCTGAGGCATGGGTTTCAAGTAGTCTCAGAGAGAGGAGGGTATCCTTTATTTTCCTTGGGGTCTTGGTCCACATGGGTACAGTGTTTGAGCACCTATATTGGCCAAGACTCAAGCTAGCTCCTATAGAAGGTCACTGGGCTCTGCCAACCCAGGTAGTCATCCCTCTATTTCTGGGAGCTGGTTGGCTTTGGGGTATCTTGGAAACAGCAGCAGCTGGTGGCTGCCTGAACAGTCACCAGGCTGCAGGCTTCAGGAAGAGCAAAATGCAACATCTGTGTTTCTCCAGCAAAACAGCAGGGCTATTAAAATAGCTCTTGGGCACCATCTATCACTTCCATCATTGCACCGTTTCCCTTGTTTGCACAGGCTGTAGCTGGAGAAGCAAGTCTGAAGAGGCAGCCTGAAGGATTGGCGCAGGAGTTGACATGGCTTCTAGAGACTTAGATTCATGTCCAGGCTTTGCCTAAAACATGCTGGGTGAAATTGGGCAAGCCATTTGGACTCCCTGGTTTGGTTTGGTTTTGTTTTGTTTTGTTTTGTTTTGTTTTGTTTTGTTTTGTTTTGTTTTTTTACTTTAAAAGCACTCATTGGCAGTCTGGTTTCTAATGACAACCAATGCTTGAAAATTGGTAAGAGGTTTGTTATCAGATATTGGAAGACTTTTCAATGCTTCCGTGACTTAGTTTCCTTTTCTACAAGCAAAGGCAACAATAACTAGTAATGGCTGTTAAAATTGTCTGTGATTCTATGTTGTCCTAGTCTTAGTTCCTGACTTACAGTAAGTTCCCAGCCAATATTGTCTAATAATTTGTAAAACCATCACTATATAGTCAGTCTAAGCACAAAATCTAAAATCACATTAAGGGTGAGTTCCATGAAGGATCGTGTGTCTCATTCCCATCTTGTGGTCTAGCCACATTGCTCCTCACAGATACACGATTCTGAGGGTTTCTCCCACTCTCCCACTCTCCTAGATTTTCACCTCCTTTAAGCTGTGAGTCTTCTACCAGAACTAATGACTCACCAAGTGACATAATTACTTTCTCCAGTTTGGTAAAGGATAGAGTCAATGCGCTTGAGGAGAGCTTGGTTTACTCAAAGTCCATTCCCATTGGCCAACAGAGGATGAGGAATGAGACGACCTCGGCCCTGGCCCACATACATGACTTCTCTGGTTCCTCTGCTCCTCATGATAGCTTTCATCATATCTTATGTCCACATAGAACAGTATAACTTGTATGTGGGAAACTAAAGTTGAAGTTCACCATGACCAAATAGCCTCGGGGCTTGGCACAATATGGAATACTCCCTTCATTCTCTGACCTCGTCTGGGGGAATTTTAAGCCCCCACATATGCCTTTACCTGAGGAATGTCATGTAGTCTCAATTAGATTACAGGATCAATTTTCTTTCTCCTGATAAAACCTGTTCAGCCAGCATCTTAGACTCCTGAAATGCTTCCGCATGATAATGAGGCATTTCAGGCACCCTAAGGGCCAATGACCCTTGCCCATCTCGGATGTTCCTACCCTCGGTTCCCCCAAACTGTATAAGCCTCGAATCACCTTAGGTAAGGTTGATCTGCCTCCTGATAGCTGGTCCCAGTGTGGTTATTCACCACATGTACTCATGGCTTCCAAACCCCATCTTGCTTGACTCTGCCACTGACCTCATGGACTGTATGGCCAACTATCCATGAGATCAGAGAGACCCACAGCTACGTACAGTTCATGCATAGTTCTTTATGTATGTGTGTGTATGTGTCTTTTAAGAGTGATCGTAATGAATCCATGTATGTATGTTCTTCCCATCCCACACATGCATATACAGTTTGTATTTCATTTATTTCTCCGTAGTCTGGTATATTTGAGGAGACAATCATGCTGCTGAATTCCTATGTACCTTTGTTTAAATAACCTAGTATTTAAAACACAGAACATGTTAATGAATGTTTAGAGAGTGAATTAAGTCTGTAGCTTATTCTACAATAATTATTCATTGATTATACTTTGTGTTCCTCAAGGCAGTTACCATGAGCCTTCT
Organism: Mus pahari; assembly: GCF_900095145.1. Lineage (NCBI taxonomy): Eukaryota > Metazoa > Chordata > Mammalia > Rodentia > Muridae > Mus > Mus pahari. The sequence continues at coordinate 54,856,872 of NC_034595.1, forward strand.
CTTCATTTTATTTAGTTTACAATTGTTCCTCTTGGCGAAATGGTTGAAGTATAAACAGCAAAAATTGTATTTCCTTAAAACTTCATTTTGTACTTCTAACAAGCATTCCTAATTCCAGTGTGGAACTATGGACAAAACTCTTGAGATTTTTCTGGGGCCTAAAATCTTATCACTATTGCACCATTTGTTATAGGTCTTGGGATTATTTAATGCTACCTGTATTGTCACATTTTGTTTTCTAATGCGTCAGACAATGAAAGGTTTCAATTCATCTGCTTCTGTTTGGGATTGTAAATAGGTTAATAAGATGCAAGTGGAAGCCACAGTTTTTTATTCTGTTACAAATATTGTATACAGATATCACTATGCTATTTGGGCAAACGTAATGAAATGTAATTTAATATGATACTTTCCAACACATTAGATCATTCCTAAGGACTTTATAACTATAGTTCTAAACTGTGTTAAACCATAGCTAAAACAAGTCCAAACAAAATGAGTTTCTTTCCTCATTTTATGGGCCTTCCTAGTTTGATGGCTTTTGGTTGTCCATGCCAAATGATGTTTTGAGTTTCATGTGGTTAGGCTGGGCTATAAATGAGTTTGAAAATATTCAGACTTCTCATGAGAATATATTGCTGTTTCCACTTTTAGCCTGTTCTTCAATTTACCAACTATTCTATTTATTAATTCACCAAATCCACTCACTCATTTATTTATTTTACACTATATCTACCTATATGCTCCTGGAATTAATCTTTCTGTTTTTCCTACTCTCATTCTTGAGTCATAGGTGTGGAGTCCAGGATATCCTACTTTAATAGGGCTTGGGATAGTTCCTTGTTCTTAAAGAGATACAGATATACAGACACAGGAAGAATAGATGTGTGCTTTCTCCAGCATACAATAAGGTCATTTGCTCTAAGAATTAACTGTATCACTCAATCTTTATGAAAGACACACTAGCAAACCCATTCCTATGTCTATAAATTGGGAATGAAACACTTCTATGTTTTCTTTGAGGATGAAATAATAAGCCAACTTTGCTGGAACATGACCTGATATGTAGTGTTTGATCTGTTCTTTTCCTGGTGAAATATAGCACGATTCCCTACTCAAAATATGATATGGCAACCACCAAGGGAATGTGGGCAGGACATATTTGTATATCCCGGCTCAGAAAAATCCAGAAAATGCCTCTGAGCACAGCTGCACAGTGTTGCATTTTCTTGTTGACCTTTCTCTGCATAAGGCTAGCTTTTAAGCTTGGGAGAGAGATGAGAAGTGACTACGGAAGTCCTGCTCATCTGTTATCTGCCCTTCCTTCACCTAGTACACCTGCCTTGACCTTCAGATACCTGCCCACATGTCAGTTCCTCAGGGAAGCCTTCTGTGACACTTCTCTTTATGTTAGCCTGGGTGGCTTTGTGCCAACCCCCTCCACCAGCCCCTCCACACACCTCCTGTGTGTGTCAGGTCCCATTGGTTTGAATGTGTATATGATTTCATTGCTATGCATTTCTCCTGTGGACAAAGTTACATGGCTCCATTCTGATTCATGTAGACTCTGGGTATTATGTGGAAGAACCCATGTTATTTCCATGTTTTCTTTCCTCAGCACAAAGCCCAGTGCCCACTCCACCCCAAGCCCCAAAGAATGCCTTGACTGAATGATTGGGAAAATTAAAGAAGCATGTATTATTTGGTTTATAGGACTTTTTTATGTAATGAATGAGGAAATATTTTGAAGGAGGCCAGAGTCACCCATAGCAATGATTTGCTTGAAGTATCTCAACCCATAATCACACTCAAGACTTGGATGTTTTACAGAGGTCCAGCAAGTACGTGTGGCTGGCTCAGTAGGAGGACACATAAGTGAAGTCCTGAAGACTCTAAATTCAGCCTTCCTAGCTTCTAACCTAGGAGGGTCACATGGGAGGTACTTTACCCTCTATAAAGAAGCAGAATTTTTATGTTATTTGGGCCCAAGGGAAGTCCTTTTGAAACTTTAGTGTTTTGTTAGTTTTGCTTTTTTTTTTTTAATTAGAAAGCATCTGTAGCCCAGGATATGCCCATAGGTTTTATGGATGCTAGGCATACACCAATTCTGTTTGATAACCACCAACATCTCAGTGCTTGGGTAGAAAAGATGTGCTCAGCATAAACCACATCTTTTGCACAGCCAGGTGCCATGGATCCATATTATGAGTTAAGGACCACTTGAAGAGCCAAGTGCCCAGCTATTATCCAAGGACAGATCTTGTAAGCAGGCCCTTTGATGTACTTTGGGTACTTATACTGGTTCTGTTCCTGCATAAGACACCAGGTCTTAATTTACTCATGTATGTAAGGAGACACGTACTCACATACCCGTTCACATATAAGCTCAGAGATGCTGTTTAGAGGTATGGACACAATGCTGCTCAGGGAAGTGGATAAAGGTGGCCAGGTCTGGGGACCAAGTTGATTGGGTTTCAAAGGCCTAGCTTTAACTCTGTTGTGTTTCCTGAGGCAAACTTTCAACTTCTGTATGTTCTTCGCTCACATGTGTAGTGAATAAAGTTAGAGGACCTCACAGGACTGTTGCAGACTGAAAGCGATCGGGGCCTCATTCAATAACGTTTGGTAGGGAATAAGTATACCTTCAATGGCTGCTGTGCTATCTTTATCACTGTTCAGTAAGTTCACAATGTTTAGTACTCCATGTTTGCCTAGTGCATATTAGCCGAGTCACTGAATCTGCATGGGACAAGTTACTGAGTTCCAGTCCCTAATCCTGTTTCTTGCCAGTGGTTTACAGGATAACCTTGAGATATTATATGATCTTATAATCTTGACATTCTTCATTGACTCGGTTGCCTTGCTTTTCACACACTGTGTGTGTGTGTGTGTGTGCGCGCGCGCGTGTGTGCGTGTGTGTGTGTGTGTGTGTGTGTGTGTGTCTAGTTCCTGTAGCACAGCAGGAGGGAGAGAGTAGCTGATGGCAGGTGCTTGGTGCATAAAGTCAGAGGATGGGACCGCACTCCAGCGTATGAATGGAGACTGCTGTTCTTCACCATGAGTGTTACCCACTACTATTGGCAGCACTGTAATGATGCTTACTGGAGACACAGGGGTGTGAGAATGTTCTGAGCGTCAACTCATTAGCTGGATTGTGTTCTTTCAGACAAAACCATTTTATCCGGTAGTTGTTGGAATTATTTTTATTTGGCTGAGGGGGTAGTCCCTGGGGTTGGGGGAGGCACACTTCATAAAGGTGTGGCAGGGAGAGTTGTCCCCCATCAGGCTGCAAGTTCTCCACACTGCACCCTTTCCTAACACTAGATCCTCAGCATCGAGCACTATGTCTATCTATCCCGCAGGAAGCTTTCAGTAGGAGATGAAGGCGCAAATCTGATCAACAGGAGGAATGACTCCTCTACAGCAAAAGCACGCTGAATGCCTGCCGCCACAGATCGGGGTGTCCCACCAAAGCTCATGTTGGACTGAGCCGCTGCTGTGGGGAATTAGCAGGGTGCAGATTATAGGACCTTTAGGAAGTGATTGATGTTAATTAGGGCTATAGGAGTGGGGCCCTAATGCAATGTTGCTCTGAATTTATAAAAAGAAGAGACCTGAACTAGAAATTTCTGTTTCTCCTCACAGTGTTCCATGCTGCGTTGGGTCTCTGTAGACAGTCCATATCTTCAGGAAGTATCTCACTAGAATATGGTAACTACAATGCACCCACCCAATCTTTGACTTCCGGTTGTTCACAACCATGAACCAAATGACCTTTGTGTTTTATAAATTGACCAGATTGTGACATTCAGTTTTTGTAATGGAAAATAGGTTGAGATGCCTACAAATCCATGAAGCATATAATGGGTGATCTCGTTATAGTCACTAGCAGACCTAGAAAGCAGGCTTCACCCTTTACATCTCAAGCAGATGAAAACAACAAGAGATCCTTGGGGGATCAACTAGAACACAAGTTCAGTCCTGCGAGGCCCCAAAGTCACCTGACACTACCTCACTCTAAGATTGCCTCTCTGTTTGCTTACTTCAGTTTTCTTAAGTGGGGCTTCTTAAATGTTTCATAAAATTGCTAGTCAATAATCACAGCCGGTCTCATAATTCACTTTTAAATTTTTCATAATATACCTTGGCAAGAGAGGAGCCAGTCTGAGTGCAGATATCATAAGTGGCCTTCGTGTCTGTCACTTAAGACTGTTCCCCCCCCCCCAACAAGGTTATTACATGAAGGGAAGGGGGTTGAAAAAAATGAAACATTTATTAAATTATCCCAAAGAGTGCTCTGCTAGGCTTCCCAAGTCTATGCCTTCAATGTGATAGATTCAGTGAAATAAAATTATTGAATTGAGAAGCCATTCATTAAAAAGGAATTTCAGGAAACCAGAATGCTTTTTATAATATTACCACCACAGCTGCCTATTAGATGAAAGTTATGTGTTCTCTGCTGATATTGAAACGACTCGTTTGTCATCCTATCCTCCCAACCTCCTTTCTAACAGTGCAAAAACTTATCATTTACAACTTTTGACATAATTGGAAAGTTAATTAGTTTTCTTAAGATTTCACCTGCTTTATTTTAACCGTGATTTTCTTAGCCCATCCCTTTTCTATTCCTGATTGTCAGTAATGTCAAAAACATCGTGCATCCTTCTCCTTGTCTATCCTTGATGTCAATGGAAATCTGAAGCTCACAGTATTAGTCAAGTCAGTCTCGCCGTGCACACGCCGCTGCGTTCATTCTTCTTGTCTCATCTTTTTTTCTTTGACTTGATTCCAATACTTTAGTCAACAGGCTTTTGTTGAGCATATGACAGGATGGACAGAGAGGGGGAAGAATACAAGGTAGGAGGGAAGAAAGACTGAGGACAGGACAGGGAGTAATATAGAAATGTGTTGGAAGAAAGCCGAGGGCTGCAGATGTAGCTCACTGGTGGAGTGCCTTTTTAGCAGGAGACCCTGAAGAGAGGAAGAGAAGAGAGGAAGAGAAGAGCAGAAAGAATACACAAGATCTGAAAGAAGCAGAAGTTTGCACATTCACTATCTTGAATAGGTAGGATCTGAGTTAGAGATCTGTTAGTCCTCTGACCCTGGTAAGATGATGTCATTTGAATCAACATGTAGTGACATTAAAAATAAGCCAGTGAGGATCCCCCAGTAAGGCTTAGAAGAAAGTAAGCTCTTGGAACTGCTCAGTGGCTTTCTTCCTCTCTCCCCTCCTCGCACATTCTGCAGTTATGCTAGAGCAGGAGACCAGAAGATGAGGCTCTTAGTGTAGATTTGGAACATTAGTAGACTTGACATCACTATTACCATAGAGGAGGAGAAAGAAGAGTGGCTGCTACTGCACATCTGGCTGGCTTACCTTGAAACGCCAAATGATTTCTCTTTCCCAATAGAAGTTGATGAGCTGTATACCGTGCTGTGTCCGATTGAATTATGAGGAAACCATTTGGGGTGTTTCATTGATGGAGGCCACATAATGATTAATCAACAAGCTAGAGCTCATGCATAGGTTTGGTGTCTAGACAGACAGACAGACAGACAGACAGAGTGGTCTTTGGAGTCTCCTAATCCCAAGCATCAACCTCTGGCCATTAGGGTCCTCCGAAGTACGTGAACCCACCTCCATCCTTTAGAGTACACTGAGATACAGAAACTATCTCTGGCTACTGGTGTCCTCTAAGGCACAGATACCCCCACCTTCAATATTTACATTCCTACCCTAAGCAATGTGCTTTACTCGACTTCCAATAGGGACCTGAGCCACGGATCACTCTCATATTTCTTCCTAGCTTATAGGAGAAAGGCAGATTATAGAAAAGAAACAAGCATAACTGTTTTTCAAAATGGGAATAAAAAAAAAAACTGGATCTGCCCTTTGGCGGCATTAATTTTTCTTTCAGTAATGTATCTAAGATTTAGCTCCTCTTCTATTAAACAATAAGGAGTTACCATAGCAACCTCATTGCCATGTAATAACACTTACATTTTTCCCAACTGTAAAATCAAAGCCAGAAAGCAAATAGAAACCATCAAGCCACCCAAATAGCCATCCTTAGTCTCCTCTCCCTTTGTATAGTGACTATTGATCAGTCGTTATTGTAGGTCAGTGACACTATTACTAATCTTCTTCCATTTCTCCATGTTTGTTGCTCTACTGATGAAGGAGAAAAGAGGAGGGATGAGAGATGAATATTTGGTGGTACCTTCAGTCCTTGGACTAGCAGAACACTTGCTATCCCATGAAGACAAAGTCTGACACTGTTTTATGTTTTGCTAGCTGCTGCCAAGCTTGCTTTGGGGGTATTTATTTCTCATGCTGGCTACAGGACACTTTAGATAACCCCAGGCGGCAGGTGCATCTGCTGTGACGCCTGTTCATCGTACCTACTCACCCTCTGTCAAGAATTCACTGTCCATGCTAGAGCCTCAGGCTGGAGCCTCTGTAGCAGATGTTCCGTGCAGCTGGCCCAGAATAGGACACAGCAGTACCTGCTCCCCATTATCTTTGCAAACATGCTGCAGCCTCTTTTTTCACTTCTTGGCAGATTTTTTTTTTTTTTTTTTTTTTTTTTTTTTTTTGCTTTCCTGAAAGAATCCAGTTAGGCATGACCTCCATCAAGCACCATGCCTGATAGTCTCAGCTTGGATGAGGCACCTCTCTACATTATACATGTACCTATGCTCTGTCCATCAACAAATGTGAACCTAAGGAATGACACTCTATAGCACTGTATCCTGTAACATACCAAGCATATACAAAGAACTCAATAAATGTCCAGCTCCTCACTTCCTTGACACTGGATAGCTTGTGACTGTTTATTGGTACCAATCAATGGATAGTTAATCAGACTGACTGGTTCTTCCTTTCCTTCTGAGATTTTAAAATGTGAATAAAGGTAGATGGGCTGAGAAGCAAGTTTGGTTTATCTGCAGCATCTCCAGCAAAGCACATCTTTTTAATTTCATGCATGGATGGAATGATACGTCATGCCTGTTCCAGTGCGACAGCTTGCTACCTTCTACAACTCAACATGCAGTTGCAGCTGGGCATGCAAAATCATTCTAAGAGGGGTTGGACCTAGGAAATCAGAAATAATACCAAGTTCCCCAAGATGGCAGGGGTTTTCTTCCTCTTTCCTCATAACCTTGACCTTCTGGGGACTTGACCTTAACAGCATTCATGTATGAACTCCACAAGGGACAATTTTATCTTTACTACATGTAAGGTCCTAGGAGCAATATGCCACTAAGAAAAGAAATTTCTCTTCCTAGGGATAAAGAAATATTCATAGGAGCCTCTCCAATTGTTTGAGAATAAGTGAGTTTATGGAGGACAGAGGCCATCTCCGTCCCCAGTCCAACTTTTGCCCTAGTGCAGCTTCTCTTCTATGTAAACTCATTGGAGTCTTCCTCCTTTTCAAGCTCAGACACCCCTGATGGTGTTTGTCTGTATAGACAGAGTCCTGAGTCTGAACTTGGGGAGACAGGCATAAGCCTGTCAGTTCTGCATTCAGTTTCTGCTGCTGCCCAGCATCCCCTCCTCTCACACTCCTGCTTCCTCTGATGAATTTGTGTTCCCCTTTTCTAAGGGTTTTCTTGTCTGGTGGGAAATAAGGAATATCTAATCTCTTCCTCATAAGGTCTCTAAGATAAACCAATGTTCGATTCCACCAAAGTTTACCATGAGGAAGTGATGAACATATAGGGTTTATTTACAGAGCATGGATAAAGACTTACAGGTGTGACCCTAAAGCACCTGCATCGAATGGTGGCTTCACCATTGATACATGGAGAGAATGGCTTCTTTTTGCTCTCTCCCAGCTTGTATGCTTAAGAGCCTTCCTCCCCGAGACCAAGAGGCTATGTGAAATTAGGACGGAAATGCTTATAAGTGCCTGAATATGAAGGTATATGTTCAGAGACCCTTCCTAATTCCCTCCTGTGAGAGAGTGTCAACAATCTATTGGTTCTATTGTACCTGAGTCTTGGATGATCTTCTGAAGATGACAAGTATTCAGTTTGGAGGATGTTTCATTGGAACAATGGGGTAGGCACTAACTTTCCTGAAAGGTGGAGTTCTTGAGTTTTTAAGGTTTACAAAATAAGTTCCTCTTGAAGCTGTAAGATCTACACCATCTATATCTGTATGCCTTAGCCAGTGACATATCCTTGCTTTCTGGCCAGCTCCAAGTCACTGTGGACTTCTTAGGATCAGAGCATGGCTGAAGAGAGGAAATGAACTATATTAAGCAAAGAATTGTCAGGATATGAAAGCAAATCGGGCCTCATCTCTTGGAGACTACTGAGAATCAGAGCAGGTAAGTGATTTGTGGGAGCCTGGGGAAATCTGTGTCCATGTGGGCACTGTGCCCAGTCTAGGCACGTTTCCAGCTTCTTCTGACCTCCAACTCTTCCATGGAGGTATCCAGAAGGCCATTCATCTGTGCAGCCTGGTGTCATTCCTGTTCCTCCCCAGGCAGCTCACCTGTCAGCTGCTCCTCTGGGCTCTGAGCTTTGGAACTCCCTGGGAAAGCATTGTGCTCCCCTGCCCAGCTGCTGATGAACCCCTGAAGCCTGACAGAGCTGTCTCTGCTGGCTAGTGCTGTGGATGAAGCCCATAAATATTTGCTGCAGGCAAGGAGGGACTGGCACCAGGAATAAATATTTGTTTTCTTTGAGAGGTTACACTATAATGTTGCTGAAGAGGTGTATCCCACTGCTGGCTTTGGGCAAAATTGCTAGTGAATATGTGATATATATCAGCCTCGTACATGTTATCACTGAGGTCACAGATAAATCCTAGGCTGAGAATGGCCTGTATTGCACCACAGTTAGTAATGAAGCTCTCAGGATCGCCTTGCAAACCATTTTAAGACAGCATGTCTTGGACGTTGCATCTCTGTAAATCATCCTGGAAGAACAGCTAGGAAAATTTTTAAGAAGTAATCAGCTTTAGTCATCTGGCCCTGGAGGAACGTTATAGTCAAATTTCCACTCATTGTCCTCTAGTTGGACCACATCTATCTGGTCTGGGATGCACTGAAGGCAATGGATGGGGATGGAGGATAATTCTATGAAGTGGACTGTAGAATGAAACCACCATACTTTGAATCGTAGTTTGGCTACTCCATCTTTGAGAAATGACTTAAAGCTCCCACTCCCAGCTTCCTCTTAACATGTATCTCATAGTAACACCTACTTCCTAGGAGGATTGTGTGGGCTGCCTGGATTAGCACAGAGTAAATGCTTAGAGCTGTATTAACAAGTACAGTAGCTCTCCTTATCTGGGCGGTTGCTTTCCATTGTTCTAGTTACTCAGTAAGCTGTGCTCCGAAGCTATTACATGGAAAGTTCTAGAAATAATTAATTCATAAGCTTAAAATTATTCCTTATTCTGAATAGCTTGATGAAAATTCTAGAGCCATCCATTTGGCATGTGAGTCATCCTTCTCTCCAGCAGGTCCACACTATAGATGCTACCTGCCTGTTAGTAGCCACCTCATATTAGATTGACTGATATGGGACTATAAAAATTATAAGTAGGACTCAATACAATCCATGACTGCAGGCCTGAGAGTATTGGAAAGTATTCCTTTGTCAGTGGGGGTTATGGTAGTGTGTGTGTTACTATAGAATATATTATGAATATTAACTATAATTATCATCATCACAGTAATAGAGCTGTTATAATCCTTATGAAAATGAGTCACCAACTGTATAGTAGTCTGAAGTTATGGGAGAAAAATGTGCTTTTATTTTCTCTTCAGTGCTGAGAATCAAGATAAGGGCATTACACATGCTAGGCAAGCTTTCTGCAGACAAGCTGTGCTTTCTGAATGAATCCACCTGTTAGTGGTACCTCACTTCACTATCAAAACAATCTCAATTCAAGTTATATCTTAATTTGTTACCCTACTTAGGAAGAAATTCCTGAACCTGGTTAGTACTCTTTTCTCAGAGGAGCCAGCAATTTTCTTTACTCGTCAATTTTCTCTTACCATAACAAAATACCCGAGAATGAGTACTTTATGAAATAAGAAGTATATTTGGTTCAAAGTTTTTTTCTGTTTGGAATGGAGCAGTCCAAACAACATGGTTCTGGTTTCCTTAAAAGGGTTCCCTGGTTACATACCAACATAGCCAATTAAAAGCTGCATTTACATGCAGGAGGAGCCAAATTAATTGGTGGCCTCCCTTTATAACAGCTAGCTACAACCAGAAACAACAGAGTACATGACAGCATCATTAATACCTCCTAAGTATGATGTCCAGTAACCCAATTATCTTGTCCTAAGCCTCATATCTTAAAGGTTCCATCACCTCAACCCTCTACCCATGGTTGGACCAGGCTTTTAGCAGATGAACCTTTGGTAGACAAAGGGAACCATATTCAAACCTCCACACCCTGGTGGTGTGGTCAGGAGGGTAAACTCTAGTCTGTGCCAGCAGGTCATCTCTATGGTTTCATTGCTCACTGCCCAGACCATCAGAACAACTTTCAGAAAGAAGACTTACTTCCTATTTGAAAAATAAAATTAAGTCCCAATTCTTGATTTCCATGGACAGCATGATACTTTGTGTCCATTTGTGCAATTTACCTGCATTCTCTTTATTAGCTTAGTCACTGTTTTAGAATAAGTTTACCAGCTACAAAATGGTCAGAGACACATGCCATCTACTCCAGTCACCCCGTTTTCCCATTCAGATCCCTGAAGGAAGCCTGAGGTCTGCAGACTTGTTACTGGGAGCCAGACATAGTCTCTGCTGTGGTTAAGCATTCCTCTCTCTCAGGTGGTTTGAGAATACTATCTCCCTCCCAGGAACTGTGGCCTTCGGAGGAGGGCATAGCAATTAGTTGAGTCCCTATCAGTTATCACATATAAACTCAGCTATCTTTTCTTCTGTTGCCTTTTCTTAACCTTGTATCAGTTCACTCTCTCCAATACAGAAAGTGGTCACTATATGACTTTCCCGTCCCCCTTATAAAAGAATGGCTATTCCTTCTCTGGTTGTTGGTACATAGCATCCTTGACCTCGTCGTGGCCCTCTGTTATCTAACTGGATGCAGTCCTTCACATTCTATTATGGGATAAAGTCTTGCTTAAATATTCTCTTGGCCAGTAAATTCTTCACCAATCCATCCTGCTTTCCAAGCAGCTGTGGCCCTTGAAGTTCCAGAGCAGCTACAGGGAAGTTTGATGGCCCTTAATGGCTGCCTGAAGAAACTGTCCCATTGGTTCATTTGTGCCTCCCAGGTGGCTGGGAAACTTTTATTTAAATCTGTAGTGGAAAAGCAAAATTGCACTCTGATCTATCATGTGCTGCCTCCATCACAGTTGTGACAAACAGAAACCTGACAGCTCAGATCCTGCCAATTAAGGAGCTGCTTCTCGCCTCAGCGTTGGATGAACAACAGCCAGTGCCTAGGCTGGAGAAGCTGTGTTTCCTGGTCATTTGGGAAGAATTCTTTTTTTCTCAGTTCTTTTACCCCTTCCTTTTCAAGGGTACCTTCTGGCATCAGCTATACATACAGCCTGCATCATTAAGTACTGAGATTTCACATCCTAATTCTGTGTGAAAGGTTTTCTCTCGGGGCAATGGTGTGTCTGCAGGAAAGGAGTCCCGTGTATGCAGGAGGTGATGTGTTGCTAGGGGTGGGTGGCATATTTAAGGAAACAGCTGTACAGAAACTTCTTGTGTTAGGGGTAGGGGAGAGGAGCTGTATTAGCCTGGGTATTTCACAATCTAATGTGAAAGGTGCTGTCTCGGCTTGGAGATTTGCTAAGGGAAAACCTTAAAGTCCTGAACTGTAGCAGGAAAGAATGACAATTTAAGATGTGGGATAATTTGTTGAACTTACATTCTTTTCATATCTGGGAGGCTCATAAAGTGCTGAGCAACATCACTGATTCCCACTGCTCCTAGGAGGTTTCTTAATATTATTTAATACCCATTTCAATAGAACGAGGGTGAAACCAGGATAAAATTATGCTTTAATTTTTTAAAATGTAATTCCTTGTGAAACAAAAAGATGTCTGTGTTCAGTAGCTGGATAGATGTACAGCAGATAGAGGAAAGGCAAACTGTGTAACATCAGGACCAGTTTCTATAGCAACAAAAATGTCAGCCATCCTTTTGGCTGATCCTATTAATCTAGTAGAAGCAATGATACTGACACATTCAAGATGTATTTAAACCAGAGGGTGGAAATACAAACCAGCTGCAGATTTTAAACAGAGGTAGAGCCAGACTCCACCAAGGTGGAAAGCTGCACCTGAAATACTATAAGGTGATCTCACGGACAGGCCTTGTGTTTCATTTGTTTAACTCAGATAAGCCATGAAGCTTCTTTCCCAAGACGTTTTTGCAAACATTCTTGGGCCAAATATAGTCGAAAGACGGGGAAGTACTGCCCAGCTTTGGTATTTAAAGTAGAACTTGCTTTTCAACAGCATTGGCCCAGGGGAAATGGTAGAAATGACTTATTTTGTAGATAATGAAATCTGAAGGTAGGAGACGCCCTGGATGGATATGCATCTCTTCAGAGAGAAAACACTGGGCCACGAAGAGAAGAAAGCTGGTTTGGGAGACCCAACCTAGAGTGGTGGGCTCTGCTCTTTTAACTGCAAGCAGTGCTCACGTGAGGCCCGTGAACAGTCTCATTCTCTGTTAATGGAAGTAATCATCAGTCCGCTGTCCTCTACAGGGCTGAGCCCAGGACCAAATGAGCTAATGGATGTGGAAATACTCTGAAAGAAGCCTAACAGGCTCAAGTGATGTAACAGGTTATTCCTATTAAGGAAATGCCAAAGAAACACTCTTTCCCTGAAAGAGTAGCCCTTGCAGGGGGAGCTGAGGAGGTGAACCGTCATGTCTGAAATCTGGGTCAGTGGTGAGCCCCTGTCAAGCCCCTGTGAGGGACTGTGAAGATATTATTCTCCGATTCTTTCCTTTGATGCCTTTTTACCCGCGAATCATTTAAGCAGCTAAATATTTTCTCACTTTTCAAAGCACCATGACAGTCCCTGGAATATTTTTTTTTGCTGTGGGAGCACAAAATAAATGGGATGCAGATTCGTGTCTTTATGACGAAATGCCATCTTCTCAGCCTTACCATAGCATTCCAGACTCCTGGGGGTGGGTGGGTGGGAACAAATGACTGCATTCCAGACTCCTGGGGGGAGGAGGAACAAATGACCTCCTCTCTTTATGGAAACCGAACTTGCCAGGAAAAAAAAAAAAAAAAAGGTATCTTTTAACTTGTTTTTGGTTCCTCCTGTTTCTAAAGCATGAAGGGAAATGATGAGTTCTGGGATTTGTTCTTTGCTTATGGTCATTAAAACAATTTCTGTTCCCTCACCCACTCCCCAGGTCTCTGAAAAGGCTGCTAAAACAACAGATGAGGATGGAGTCCTAGCCTGGGTAATACATTGAAAAATTAAACAGGGCAGCCTTCTGTAAAGAAATGCAATCTCTTTTCAGTGGCAAAGGTCTGGTTGTTGCTCCTGCAGTCTGGGGCCTCTTTCCTAAGCTTCCGAAGTAATTAACCCTCTCAAAGAAAAGGAGATGCCTTTCACTGTCTCCGAATAAAGCATTGGGGGTTTCTCTTTTTTTTTTTTTTTTTTTTT
>NC_034595.1:54870987-55016432 GCF_900095145.1 Mus pahari
AACTCACTTTGCAGACCAGGCTGGCCTCGAACTCAGAAATCCACCTGCCTCTGCCTCCCGAGTGCTGGGATTAAAGGCGTGCGCCACCACGCCAGGCCCAGAGGCTCTTTTTAAGCAATTACAAAACAGTGACAAAGAGGGTCTGCTTATAGGGTCATGCCTAAACTGTGTGACTTACCGGCTGAATTTAAGCAGCTTCACTGAGCTTCCATTTCATTTCTTATAAAATGAAGAGCAGTAGATCCTAACCCATAGGATTCTGTAAGAATTTTATTAAGAAAGTATATGAAATATGCTTAGTTAGCTGGGTGATATGTACTGAGAATCCGATAAATATTAACAGGTGGGATTCTTATCCTCAGTGTTAATGTTATATAATTTTTTGGTTCAGCTTATAAAATAAGTCTATTTTAGCAGCAGGTGACAGTACAATAAATACCTTTATGTCCCCAAGCTTATCCCAGCTATAGTGGTTTGAATATGTGTGGCTCCCATAGACTCATGTGTTTGAACATGCTTAGCCTAGGGAATGGCACCATTAGGAGTGTGGCTTTGTTGGAGGAAGTGTGTTACTACAGGGGTGGGTTTTGAGACCCTCCTTCTAGCTTTTTGGAATATAGTCCTGTCCTTGTTGCCTCTGGAGCGCCATACTACCACTACGATGATAATGGACTGAACCTCTGAACCTGTAAGCCAGCCCCAATTAAATGTCCCTTATAAGAGTAGCCTTGGTCATGGTGTCTTTTTCATAACAATTGAAATTTTTACTAAGACACCAGCCCAGGGAAGCCTCAGACTTGGAGGAATATGTAGGGGGCTATGAACATGGGATCTAGGATGATGCTAATAGATCCTTGCACAAAGGAAGGACTGTGTGCATGTTTTGAAAGGGCATCTTTTTATGTCCATTCTTGGATACATCTATCTACATATGCCTTGCCCAGACTTTAGTGTGTAGTGGCCACCATGCTAGCCATATTCTCTTGTTTTCTCCTCCTTTTCTGACAGTTAGCCTCATTGTCAGTTTGACTGGAGTTAGAATGAGCCAGAAGGCTGGTGAAACACACCTGAAAGGATGTCTACAGGGGTATTTCTAGAGAGGAGTAACCGGAAGAGGGGCTTGCAGATCCATTCTGCAAGTGGCCACTATCAGCCTACATCCAAGTACAGGAAGCAGGGAGCCACAGACCACGAGAATTCCTAGCTCTATGCTTCCTGGCCCCAATATGCGTTGGCCATGCCTCTATCTGCCATGACAGATTGATACCTCTGAAAACTTTAAGTTGTTTCTCTCAGGTATTTGTCAGTGATGTAAAAAAGCAACTAATACAGAATTGTATCTTGCTAACTCCAAATTTATTCAACTTGAAAGTCTAATTATCAAATGCTTTTTGAGAGAGTAAGTAGGTATCTATTTGTTGGATTAATAAATAACAAAGATAACAAAGAAAAACAAATTAAAGAATTGATTTTTAAAATTAAAAGGAAGCCTTGCTTATGCTCCCATGTGATGAGGATTGTTAGTGATACATGCTTTGAACTGGCTGATTTCCAGCTAGGAAACAAAGTAGTCTCCGAAGAGTGTGGTTCTATGGCTCTGGCCTTGGGCAAGGAATAGTTTTTCCTGGCCTTGAGGTAAGCACAATTTGAGAGGCTCTGAGAGTGTATGAATGGTAGGTCCTGATGGGGAGGGTAAGCAGTCCTCTCTGTGGCTCCAGCTTCAATTCTCTGCCACACACTCAAATCAATAATTGTGAGTGGGGCTGCGGGAAGAACAGCAGGCTCATCAAGTGTTGCCGGAGGAGCTCTCAACCTTCTGCTGCCAAGAAGTGTGACCTGCTCCCTCCACATTGGCAGCCAGAGCAGAGAGAGCCTGAGGGAGCATCTCCTGAGAAGGCAGAGCAGAAAATCCCTTCCAGGGCTCCTGGATGATAGGGACAGGAGATGGGGCTGCTGTCATGGTGGGAGAACAACTTGATGTCTTATCAGTGGTGGGCAGCTGGTTAAAGAGCTTGGACTAGACATCTCAAGCAGTCAGGAGAATATTTCTAGAGTTAACTTTTATTATTCTAAAATATCTCTCCCCTTAGACAACTGCCTTTTGGAATGACCATGACACCAATGATCCAAATCATCCCT
This sequence comes from Mus pahari, assembly GCF_900095145.1. Taxonomy (NCBI): domain Eukaryota; kingdom Metazoa; phylum Chordata; class Mammalia; order Rodentia; family Muridae; genus Mus; species Mus pahari. Next base: position 54,873,127 of record NC_034595.1, read on the forward strand.
TCCTTCCTCCCTTTGAATGATCCATCCCAGTGCTGAGCCCTGCCTTCATCCTCATTTTCTACCCTGATTCATCATCTTGGGTAAATAGATATGGTCCCTAATTCTAAGTGGTAAATACAACTGTCACGACAACCAATATTTATTTACTATCTGGCATGTGCCTTGCCTCTCTGTATTCACCGAGTCTTCCCCCACATGATAAACTATGACATTCAAGGTAATCTGTGTGTTTAGTGGAGAGAAATTAGACAAAGACGCACAGAAGGATGATGATAATGAGTTTATCGATGAGTGGAAGATTCAGTCTTGGAAGATAAGGAAGAGAATTCTCAGGGGACATGGCATCATCTCACAGGCATGTGGGTGTGAACGGCTTGTTGCTTGTGAGTAGTACGGTCCCTGGCACCATGGAGGCACTCAGCAAACACAGGTTGAAATAAATCAAATAACACATCTGAATGAGCACCACTAACTGCACACAGAGCAGGATGCAAGGGAAAGCCTGGCATCCTTTGCTTTCAGAGGGATGAGTGATACAGATCTCTCTAAAAGCAAGAGCACATTTTATGAGGGCCACTCACAGATTTCTCATAATAATGAATTCACCATTAAACATTCTCCCCATTCACACGCACTGATGGATGAGCCTCTGAAACAGAAAGTCCTCCGAGAGATCTATGGGAGTGGCAACATATCAGAGAAGATGAGGCCGTTCATCACTGGTTATTACAGGAGTCAACGAAAGATAGGACCGTTTGCTGGACTCTGTTTGAAAGCCCAGTGACAAATGAAGAGGCCAGCTATGTGCTGTCCAGTGCCCCATTTGTTTTCGCCTCAGCTCTAGTCACTGGTGACTGAGCAGGCTTTAACTTAGTGAAGGTGGGGTGTACAGGAGAGAGCATCCCATTGTGGGCTGAGTAGGACCAATGAGATCATTGTATCAAATGAAATTTTAAGGCAGAGGCCAAACAAATGAAGTAGGTGGGACAGTTGAGAGTAACCAGGCAAAGGGTTCCAATTATGGGTCTCCTAAAGTATATCCATGGTATGTTTATCATATTGGTGTGTCCAGCAAGAGAAGCAAGAACACATGGCATTGCTCCACTATGTTCATAGCTGCCCTATTTATAATAGCCAGAAGCTGGAAAGATCCCAGATGTTCCTCAACAGAGGAATGAATACAGAAAATGTGGTACATTTACACAATGGAGTACTACTCAGCATTAAAAACAATGAATTTATGAAATTCTTAGGCAAATGGATGTATCTGGAGGATATCATCCTGAGTGAGGTAACCCAACCACAAAAGAACTCACTTGATATGCACTCACTGATAAGTGTATATTAGCCCAGAACCTAGAATACCCAAGATAGAATCTCCAAACACAAGAAAAATCAAGATAAAGGAAGACTAACACGTGGATACTTCATTCCTCCCCAAAATAGGGAATAAAATACCCATGAAAGAAGATGCAGAGATGAAGTTTGGAGCTAAGACAAAAGGATGGACCATCCAGAGACTGCCCCACCTGGGGGTCCATCCCATAATCAGCCACCAAACGCAGACACTATTGCATATGCCAGCAAGAACTTGCTGAAAGGACACTGATATAGCTATCTCTTGTGAGGCTATGCCAGTGCCTGGCAAATACAGAAGTGGATGCTCACAGTCATCTATAGGATAGTACATAGAGACCCCAATGGAGGAGCTAGAGAAATTACCCAAGGAACTGAAGGAGTCTGCAACTCTATAGGTGGAACAAAAATATGAACTAGTCAGTACCCCCCAGAGCTCGTGTCTCTAGCTGCATATATAGCAGAAGATGACCTAGTCAGCCATCATTGGGAAGAGAGGCCCCTTGGTCTTGCAAACATTATATGTCCCATACAGGGGAATGCCAGGGCCAAGAAGTGGGAGTGAGTGGGCACGGGAGCAGGGTGGGGGGAGGATATAGGGAATATTCGGGATAGCATTTGAAATGTAAATGAAGAAAATATCTAATAAAATCATTTTTAAAAAAAGAACACATGGCATCATGACCTTTTTTTAAAATAATTTTTAAAAAAAGAACACATGGCATCATGACCTTTCAGTATCACCCAAGCAGCTTCTGACAAAGTCTCAACCTAGACAAGGGTCCAGACCTGTTGAATCTGCTGTGCATTCCCCAATATTATTCCATAAACAATGCTGGCAAAAGTACTTATTGAGTAGCTACTAAGTAATGGATACTGCCAGCTTAGAAGAGTCACCGAGAGAAGAAGTTCCCAGTTCTTACAGGGTCTAAGGACAAGCTCAGTGACATTTGTTGTTATTTACTTTCTCTATAGTAGCAATTCTGGTTGGGGTTAGATGGGATCTCAAAGCAGGTTTAATCTACTTGCTAGTTTCCAAGTCTACTGATGTTCCTTAAACCAGTTTGAAAAACCCTTCATCATCTGAGCCTTGCCCCTATCATTTTATGGAAATGGACCTAGGAAGCTAAGTGACTTCTGGGCCTTCCTCTATAACCTACCATGGTGGTTAGGCCACACGGATCTGTAGGGAAGTCTAGTTGATTACTTGGGCTCCAACTCAGTTTCAAAATCTTTATTTGCAGTGCTGTAAGAAGTTCTTTACCCCCCTGATTTTTTTTTTCTTGTCCCCAGTGGCTGCTGGTTTTGCCTCCTCTTGGTCATTAGCATGAGATGATCTCTGAAGCTAGGAACAGACTTAAACATGAACTTCATAACTCATTCATGTACTTTGCTATACCTCATGTGCAATCTGGGAAATCCCAGTAAGTCTTTTTTTTTTTTTTTTCTTTCTATGCCATTTCCTGCCCTCTAGACTTTGCCAAATTAATATGTATTTTTTTCTAGAAATTTCTTCCAGTTGCTGTCTTGATGTGACTTGGGGAGGCTGGACTGGGGGCTAGGGGGAGAGAAGCTTCTTAAGCCTCATGTGGAAACCTTTCTGCTCTTTCCTGCAGGCTTAGTGAGGCCAGGCTCAGCTTGTAAATATTTAAAAGCTCAGCATGTGGCAAGCCTGATTCCTTACAGGCTGCATCTCTCCTTAGCTTCATATTTTCCAGTTCAACACCAGGACATGCCACATAGGGAGACACCAGGATTGGGCTTAGATCGGCATCTAAATGCCATCGGTAAAACATTCATTTCCTCACCTCTAATTTTCCTAACACTTCTTCTTGTTTAGCTTTGCCCAGACTGAGACGGGAGCCTGATGAAAAAATAATAGATATAAATTGTGCTTCGGTCGTTGGCTGTTTATCTTAAGAAAAGAAACTTGTTTCCAGGCTGCCTGATAATTGGACATCTGAAAAGTCCAAGAAGAAAGGGGAGGGCAGGCCAGCGTGGAGAGGCAGTGCCAGCGTGTTGATTTTCTTCATTAGAGGAGGGAAGAGCCTGCTGATCTTTTCATTTCTCTAAGTTAAGGGCTTCATTGTTCACTGGGTGTGACACCTACTACCTAAGCACTTCATGAATTATCTATGAATTCTAAGGCTTCCAAGCAAGCCGTTCCCATACTTGACTCGTTAAGGAGGGTAAGGAGCAGGCAGGGTTGCTTGGTAAAAGGATCAGTTTCTCGATGAGAAACTAGACTCACCTCTTCATCCAGCGTTCCTCCTCCATTGGCTCATTACATAAGTGAACGTTTTACCTTGTCAGCTCCTCCATACCGTGCCCACAGGAGCAAAGGTTACACATTCTTGAAAGTCCCTCCCAAGTTACAGCAGTTGGCCTTCTACTCTCGGGTTCCTATGGGACTATCTGATGGAGGCACCTGCCACGCTGTGAGACAATGGCAGACTTACACACCTCCCTTTGCTGGGAGTTCCTGGATGGACAAAGCTGTGGTAATTTCCCTGGATTCCCAACTCTGCTCAGTGCTTTCTGCAGAGAGGACTGCTGAGGTTGGAGATACGTGCACCTGTGATGAGTGACAAGCCCTTACTCTAAAGGAGTAATTATAGTCAGGACCGAGTTATTCTGTCCAAAAGTACCCAAGTGCTCTGTACTGATTCTCTTGAAAATTGTCATCTTTCTGCCAATTTCTTACTTATTAGAAGGGCGGGCTTCCTTGCTAATAGATATTCCGTTTGAATTTAATACATTTCTCTACATTCTCATTGTTATCTCAAGTACTTTTCCATGACTTCTATGTTATATGTGCATCTAAGCATGAGCTTGGGTAAATATATAATATATATGATACTTCATGCTTAGCAAAGATATGTGTAGGTTGTCCAAATATATTTATTTATCATGTAACATCATTTAAAAGAATAACTTGAAGATGGGGTTATATGAGGTAATGTGTTTTTTAAGGTTTATATGTATATGTGCCTATGTGTATGTGCGTTCATTTGTACTTTTGTGTTTGGGTGCTGTACTGGCTAGTTTTATGTCAACTTGACACAGCTGGAGTTATCACAGAGAAAGGAGCTTCAGTTGGGGAAATGCCTCCACGAGATCCAGCTGTAAGGCATTTTCTCAATTAGCGAGAGGTCCCCTTGTGGGTGGTGCCATCACTGGGCTGGTCATCTTGGGTTCTATAAGAGAGCAGGCTGAGCAAGCCAGGGGAAGCAAGCCAGTAAAGAACATCCCTCCATGGCTTCTGCATCAGCTCCTGCTTTCTGACCTGCTTGAATTCCAGTCCTGCATCCTTTGGTGACCAACAGCAGTATGAAAATGTAAGCCCAATAAACCCTTTCCTCCCCAACTTGCTTCTTGGTCATGATGTTTGTGCAGGAATAGAAACCCTGACTAAGACAGGTACCTACAAGCCCCCCCCCCCCAAAAAAATAGGGTGTCAGATGCCCTGGAGTTGATGTTAGGTCACGGGAAGTTGTGGAGTGCTAGAATGATGTTGGGATTGGAAACCCAACTCTGGTCCTGTGAGAGAGCACTGAGTGCTCTTAACCACTGAGCCATTTCCACAGACTCAAGTGTAGGAGACAGCATAACAGGGCAAGGGCTGAAAGAATGTGCTCCCTCAGCAAGTGACAATTTGGCAACATCTTCCTCTTCACTGATGTTTCCTCCTCTGTGGAATAGGCAGTTGAGGACTGCCAAAGCTCCCTTTAAGATGGCACAAGTTTCAACTGAAACAGGAAATGGAAAAAGAAGAAAAGAAAACAAACACACAAACAAACAAAAACCAACCCTTTGCTGACTGAATCAATGTAAAGGATTAGAAAATCCTAAGTGACTCAATGACTCAAGTGTGTGACTTGGGCACGCCCCTTTAGTGTTGGAGAATGCAGATGGGAAGAGAAAGCACATTGTGAGGTTCCTGGTGCTAGCACAGGCTTTCAGTGTGCTTCTGGCACTACCATTGCTTTCAACTTCAAACGTGGAATTCATTTCCACAGTCTTGACAGTTGCCAAGAACACTTGTTAATTCCCATGAGCCAATTCCCGCGTTTCTCTTTTCCCTGTAGTCATTCCTTTCTCCTGACCCACTGGAGGCCTGCACCTGCAGTCTTCTCTCTAGGGATGGATGTGTTCAAAAGAATGCATAGAAGCCTGATGTAATGATGTATGCCTACAAACACCCTAGCCTTGGGGGTGATGAGGCAGGAGAATTGAGAGTTTGAGGTCAGTCTTAATGGATTAGGTAGTACTTCAAAAATGTTTGGTCACTTGACAGTTCAACTTCTCTGCTCTGCTGCCCCTTCTAAATCTCAGAGGGTTTGTCTTTCTGCACTTCTTTCCAGCAGCTTTGTAGAGAAACTCGGGCTTTGTGGATTTCTGGGAAAGGAGACTTCTTGTAGGCTGGCCAATGTAGTGAGACCACAGATCTTTCTGTGTGGAATACACAATACATTATATAGAGAGAACCATATATATATGATGAGGATAAACAGACATACATCACATTCCACTAACAAATGCAAATCAAATCAGGATATCTTCATCTTGAAGAAGTTATCTCTCTTCCCTATTTAACCAGGAGAGATACAGGCTTCAGAAGCTAAAAGGCTAGGGGCATAGTTTTTGTCAAGATGAGAGCATAAAATCCTGTAAAAATGTTTTTGTATCTGATGCCTTTCAGTGATTTGTGACAATCATATAAAGGTCGTTCTCTTCACTGTCCTAAAATCCCTCAGTGAGGTATCCATGTTATGAGACAGCCCTGTCAACGTGAATAGCCACACCAAGAGGGCTCAAGTTTGCTAGAGCATTCAGTTTTTCATCCAACTAAGTTTTTTCAACATATGTCCATTGCACATAGATTTCTGTGTGTCATGAAGGGCAAAGAGGAAAACAAGATCAAAGTCCTCATGACAGTGACGACTTCATGGAGGGTTGAGTGCCAGTGCCTATGGATGCCTTCTCTCCAATTCCCCACTCTCGGAGTATTGCAAGGGACAAAAAGATCTGGGGAGCTATCATTACATTATAGATTCTGACATAGTGACATTACTATGGATTATCAAGGTAGTCATAAGTGTCTACAAAGCAGGGGCAGGGAGACTTGATGGACAAAGACCATGTAAGTCAGGGAGCACTGACTAAAGCAGTGTTGAAAGAGCCCAGGGATACTGGAGGACAGGAGAAGCTGGAGGTAGATTCTGTCCTGGAGCTTCCAGGAGAAGATGACCCTAATCATGATGATGCCTCGATTTGAGCCCTGGGAGGCAAAGATCAGAGAACTTATCTATAAAACCATAAGCAAGTAACTTTCTGGAGTTAGGTTGTGGCCATTTGTCATAGCAATAGGAAAGCAATATAGACATTAATATCTAGTCCTAACCAAGCAATTACCATTCAGAATGAAAAGTGTTTCATTCAGGAAAGTACAGGATTTGGAGGAGACCCAAAGCACGAGAATTTGTTCTAGAATTGATGTTCAGGGTGGACCTCCTGGATGGATTGATATCACAGTCAAAATTTAAAAGTCAGGTGTGAGTTGTTAATCAGACCAAAGTCATAAGACCACGTGGTCGTAGGGAGAGCAAACTACCTGTGCAGTCTTTACCTTGCCATGTCCTGCCTTTAACCTCATACATGCTAGTCCCTTATCCTTCCATGTTACCCTCATACCTGCACATATACAAGAATACACATAAAACACACACACACACACACACACACATAATCACACAAACATTTTTCAATGCTTTGTTTTATACTGCCCTTTTGAAATGTATCTAGTCATTATTGAAGGATGCTGGGAGGCTCCTCCCAGGCATGACTGCCTCCTCTGTAGTCTCTAAATTCTCACAGCCAACATGTCCTGTTTTGAAGGAAACCTCAGTCTTGTTTACAGAAACCCTGATTCATAGATGTGGGAGGAGGGAATCCCAGCCCCAAGCATCAGAACTGCCTTTTCATCCATCTCTCTCTTGGGAATCCAAGTGACCCGAAAAGGGAAAGCCTTGAGCAAGGAGGAGCTTTAGGTGATGGCAACCGGGTTGAAAACTCATTCAGAAAATGTTATGGTCCCTCAGAAAAGTCTTCCAAGCTGGCGGGTGAGGATCCTTGGGAAAATCCTATTAAATCCTTCCTGGTACGCTGCTTTCCACCCATGTGACATCAGTGAATGGGGCTCTGAGCTCCAGCAAAGAGGAAAGTCACGGTGGGGAGCCAGTGGGTCTGGCTTTGTCAGACACCTAAGAGTAAGAGCATTAATTAGTAATCTGTCTCTACTACTTTCCTTCCACCTAGAATAGAAGCAAACGACTATGTAATCAAAGACAAGCTTTTTATTCCCTATTTTCCTACTGGTTGATATGGTGTCAGGAGGAGAAGACCCATCCATAACTCATTGTGTTTTGAATCAGGAAACAACTATCAGTCCTCAATATTCATTAGGAGCAATAATAAGAAATGGCTGTGATGATGGTTTCCTAAGATATGAGGGAACCCTAAAATAGTCATGAATTCTCTACTGGGCAACCCTTTTAAGGTCAAAAAACACCATCTTTGTGATCAAGACGTCTCTTCAGGTCCTAGCCTTTCCATTGCCGTGATGTAATGCAACAATTACTGTCCCTCTTTGGTCATCAGTTTACTCATCTGAAACATGGACATAATAACACTGACTTATGTGCAATGTCCAATTCGTGAATAGGGAAGAATCACCACTAACTAAAGGGCTTGATACAAGGTCTCAGTCCCTATAGGACTTCAGCAAATAGAGCTGATTAGCGGTAGGGACAGTGTAATGGACAGGCTGATGTTTTGGTGTGTTCAACTCAATTCCTAATTAATCAGACTGTTGACTTCTGGTGAGGTTTTTCTGCTCTTGGGAATGGCAAGTACTGTTGCCACTCTATGAATGGATAGAGACTTTGGGCAGAATCCAAACCGTAATGATTAAACCAGAGTATATCAAATTGCATTTTAAGTCTACCCAATACCACTCTGTTCAAAGGTTCATATTTTCAAAGGAGCATCTGTGATTCAGCTTAGCCAAAAGAATCTATGAAGTGGGCTCTGTCCTTGAGAGCATGTGACGAGGTGTTTGGGGTGTTCACAGGTCCCCCTCTCCGGAACCCGTGTGAGCACGGCAACAGTAGCAGCTTGAGCCAGCAGCCAGGAGCAGTGCAGAAAAATGACACGAGAATCTGCTCATGTCCCGTGACATGGTATATGAGATTCCACAGCGTCTTTGTCCCTAAATAATTGGAGAAAAGTCACATGAGCTAATATGTGTGAAAGCATCTTGAAACTAAAGTTTTCATTGTAATGGATCATTATTATTCTAATTACTGCTAATATGAAGAACCTAATATAGCACGGGCCAATTATCCAGATAAGAGTATTTCTGAAGTTGTGAACATTTGGTGCTCGGTTTTATGCTGTTTTGCTTTGTTCTCTAATTGTTTCGTGCATTTTAATCTTCTGCCTCTATTCCAAGTAAATTGTAAGCATGAGCACTTCCTCCTTCAGTACAGTCAATGATATAAAAATCCTTCAGTAGAGGCCTATGCCTGCCTACAGGGAAAAGCCAGTGGCTGGGGAGACAGCAAAGAAGCTTTCCCTGCCTGCCCTCTGTAAGCTCTGTAAGCCGGGATGGATGGAGGAGACAATGAACCAAGAGCTGAAGGCTGTAAGTGTGATGAGGGCTCTGACTTACAGAGGACATCTTAGAGCTCACAGGGCAAACCATGGCTGGGGCTCAGACAGTGAGACCACAGCTGACCAAGGCAAAAAACAAGAGGGGCTCTCTCTCTTTTGTGTGTGTGTGTGTGTGTGTGTGTGTGTGTGTGTGTGTGTGTGTGTGTACATGGTAAGACAGAGAACCCAGTACATTTGTAAATTACCTGTCAATTCAGGCATGTGACAACCCAGGAATTTGGTAACTTATAACAACAACAACAACAACAAAATCAAACTAGAAAGCATCCACTTGCTTACCTTTCTTCCATTAAGGGTTGCTGGGGAAAGTGTGTCCCTTCTATGAGTTGTGAAAGCCTGTGCACTCCAGTTCAACTGCCTCACCTCTACCATGTTCTATCAGCCAGACCAAATTGTAGCACCAGACAGATCACACATAGAGTCCATCAGTACAGTTAATATGCAGAGATGGGTGGGCTTATCCACACAATGGCTTGGGTTTTAGAGAGTCTACTACTGATATGTAAGTATGTCTGCACCATAGGAAAGCATGCCATGAGAAACTTGTAGTGTCCCCATTGAAAGATTTGTCAGTACAGAAAAGAAGAGGACACACATTTAACAAAATAAGTCTTAGAAGGATGAATGGTACATCAGAGAAGGTGGGGCCAGCTTGAGGGGGGCCAGTTTAGAGCTGGTCCCACAGCTCTAAACTGAGATTGTAAACATTCATAAAAGCAGTCAAAATGGTGAAAGAAGAAAAGAGCTAGGTTAGTTCACCCTTTTGTCCACTCAACAGATATGAACTGAATGAGAACTGCACACGTGTGATGAATATGTCAATAAACAACAAAGACAGTCCTTGCCCTCCTGTAGTCAACAATGTGGTTAGGGGAAATCGTAAATGAGATCTGTATAAAAAAATGCTTGAAGGACAAAAATAATTGTGAAAAGAGAGCTAGTATGTATTAGTAAATGTTTATAGATTCTTGGTGACCTGCCAAGAGATCGGTTTGATGAATGCAGCTAAAGGAGAGAAGAGACATATACCATGTGGCCACAGGAGAATATGCCAGAAAAAATAAGCCATAGACATAGCTGTGACAACATGCCACATTCAGACAACGTAAACAACAGAGATTTATCTACCCTAGCTCTGGATGCTGGAAGTCCAAGATCAAGATTCCTACATGGTTCAGTCCTTCATAGGGAATGAGCTGTGATCTGTTCCTAGCCTGACCATTAGCTTCTGGAGATTGGCCTTCCTGGTCCTTTAGGTTAATAGCATTCCTCGGCTTATGTATACACCCTTCCAACCTCTGCCTTCACCTTGACATGGTTTATTCCTTATGCCAAGGATACCATGTCCTTATCCATCCTTTTCATCAGAACACTAACCATATTGGAAAAGCACCTCATTTTGAAGTTACTTTTCAGTTACTTCTTAAAAGGCTATTTTTCCAAATAAGGTCACATTCTTAGGTATTGACCTGAATGTAAAGGTTGGAGATGGGGAGGTCAGACCTACACATTACGTCTTTTTGGAATAGCATGCCCTAACTCATAAGTAGTTCAGACAATGGGGCAGAACATGGACCATATGAATGAAACAAGGAGGAAATCCTTAGAGAAGAGATCTCACATACAACTGGTTTCAGATCAGGTAGAATCTTTGGCAATAGGAAAACAAAGTTTCTTCTGTATAACGGGAACCCACTGAAGCACTGGGCCAAAGGAACGATTGCATTACTGTTTTCTTAGAATTATGTTAAGCCGCTTTGTTGGGAATAGAATGAAAGCACAGGCCTACAGTTAGGAGGTAACTCCGTCCTTTGGAGGGTAGACTCTGAGGTTAAACCAAGGAACATCAACAGGGGGATGCCCTTCTAGGTGCAAGGGTTAGCTAATGGGAGGTGAGCAAGAGAAAGATGGTGTTGTCATGGACTCCAAGTTCATCCAGAGCTCAGCAGTGGATATGTTAGATTTGAGATGCCTGTAGGTATCTAACTAGAGTCACCATGGGCATAGCTGGATATGCAAATGTGTATTTCCAGAAACAGTCAAGATGGCAGGTATAAATTTGAATGTCATTAGAACATGAATATTTGAAGATATGCAGCACAGAAGTGTTTTTAAGAAGCAAGTTACCTTCTCTGCACTTTTTATGCAGAGTAAGGTAATATCCTTTCTCTTCAGGCATCACAGTAGGAATGATGACAATAATCAAGGACAGGCATGGATAACCAGTCCAAACCAGATGAAAGACTCCTAATAAAGAAACCCTGGCTGCTGCTCTCCACATTGATGATGTATGGCTTTTGCTGTTTTTCTCTGAATGACAGGGTTTCATTTCCAAATACCTTGAGTTATCTTCTTGCTTCCTCAATAAGGAACCTACTTCCTGAAGCTACATTCATGCAGCTGCTTCGTATTCCTAACCCCTCCACAGTTCATTTCCAAGAGACTCATAGCAGCATGCAGAGGGTTAAAACTCCCACCAATGGGGGTGCACAAACCATTCTAAATCTCAATTCCACATGCCGCCTCAGGGAGCATCATGGACTAAAGCCCAAGATAAAAAGGCCTGACAGAGATTATTGACGGTTTACCTTTTAATGAGCAGCTTGGATTGATTCTGTTCCCCTCTGGGATGGCTTTCTCTGTCCTTCCTCCACCACAGAGGCCATGGGGACCACCACCACCAAAAAAAAAAATACAAATCTCCAATTTGAATAATTGCAAGAATCTTCTTTCTGGCAAATCAAGTTTCCAGGGTGAGAAATAGCTTACAGTTTTAAAATATATAAATACATGTGTTTAGAAATGTTATGATTACCATGATTATTATTAAGCACTACTGGCACACAGGATATCTTCAAAGAGGTTGGTTGCCTCTAATTGGATATTCCTTTCAATTTCCCTCTGGGTAGGTCAGCAGTGTTAACTCTTAATCATCCAAGGCAATTAAATGCATGTGCTTCTAACCTATGCACCAAAGGCTGCTGGGCTGTTCACACAGTTACAGTGGTAGAGCCATCGGTAGAGCCAGCCACCCACAAGCAATTTAGGAGGCAGAGGTTACAACATAGACTCATACATAGCTGGTTAGGAAAAGGAATGTATACATTTGTAAATGGTGGTGAGTCAAAGTTCTGGCGATGATAAACTCATAGCCAGTCCAAGTGAACAACATTTCCCTTGCCCTAAACTATCCCTTGGTCCAGATCCGAACTGTTAGGTCAGTGGCTGAACTGAATAAGACTTCAGACCCTGTTTGAGGGGGTTATGATAGTGACTAAAGTGTGAAAAGCCAAATAGGCAAATCAGTCATTTTTTAGATCATTTTTTCACAAGGTTAAGATGCTACAATGGTAAGAAAACATTTTATATTGGCTTTATCGTCTTTCCCAACCTTGACTCTAAGGCTATCTCTAATCTGTACCCCTGCACCCTTGTCCTGATACACTGCAGAGATGGGAAGGGGAGATCAATCATACACATTTTTAAGAACACCTCCAATGACCCCACACTTACTAAAACAGTGACTTCAAAAACTTTATTGAAGTGCACATAAATATATCTTATATTCCAACTCAGTTATTGTGCACACAAGTAACTCAGGGAAGCTTCACAGGTCTGTTAGCATTGTCAACCGTAGTTACAAATATAGTTTGATGCTATATATTCTTTTTGAAAAAGAATATATTGTGTCAGTTAACTTGGAATTCATTGTCTGAAATGCATGGTTTGGAAATGCTGAGCTAGAGTAAGAAGTAAGGTGGTCTCTGGCATATGGGTCTAAAAATTAATGAAGAAGCCAATAGACCAATCTCTCTCAAGAAAATTTCTCCCAGGTGACCTTTCCAAATTCTGGCCAAACTGTAGGGATCAAGTCCAATACACTAATCTGACACTAGAGGTGTCGCAGAATTTAACTATGGGCCCTTAATTTGCACTGGATTCTACTTTCTATGCCCTTGCCCTTTCCAGACCACCCGGCAGTAGCTTTGGCTCTGCCCTGCATCTGGCATCAAAGACTGCTTGGAATTTGTTGATTCCTCTATAGACCTGCAGTGTGCTCTTCCCTTCGGCTTCCCACCAGGAAGACTTATGCCACCTCATGTTGCTTCCTCCCTGGTTGGCATCTAGGTTCCACTGAGGCAGATACCAGCAGGAGAACATAGAGGGAACCGTGAACAGGTGGGTATGACCTCTCCCTCCCTTCCTCTCTCTCTCTCTCTCTCTCTCTCTCTCTCTCTCTCTCTCTCTCCCCCCCCCAACGTTTGACTGAGAAGTACTAGATTCATTTGCCCAAAGGCCAAAGCTCCAGTCAGATAGTCCCTCTTCCTCCTCACAGCCACCCAAGAGAGCAGGCAGCAGTCACTGTCCTTTGCTCCTGGGGATTATGGATCCACTGAAGTTCCAAAAGAGTAATGCCACCTTCTCTACCACTGGCCCTGAATTGCTCGCTTACACAATCAGCTTCAAGTCTGTAGTTGAGGAACTTCCATGACCCACCTCAGTGAAAAGCCATACCATGTTGGGTCATGCTCCTTTCTTAGTGACTAGGTGAAGTGAGGAAGCAGGCTGGACCAGCCAGGCAACTGAGGCCTGTCATAGATGACCTACGTGGACGCTGCTTATCTCAGAGTTCCCACAAGGTACAAAGCCTTTGGTAGGTACCTCGGCTCTCTCGCTCTATCATTCTTCCTACTTCCTTCTCTGATCTCCAGCTCACCCTGTACCTCTGCATCTGCCTCCGGATGACCCATTATAACAGGAGACTGGGAGTCAAAATTTTAACTTAATAGGAATACATCCTGTCTTGTCTTCCCTGAAAGAAAATGACAGCAAGAAATTAATAAAGTGACAGTTCCCTTTATGCCTGACTATTGTCCTTTTATGAAACTTAAGTAGAGAAAGATGTCCTCAGATTTAGCCATTCCTCCTTAGGGTTGGACGGACACAACTGGCAGATCTCTCTCTCTCTCTCTCTCTCTCTCTCTCTCTCTCTCTCTCTCTCTCTCTCTGTGTGTGTGTGTGTGTGTGTGTGTGTGTGTGTGTGTAGTCTTTGGCCCTTTCTCCCCTGACACTTGCTTTCAGGTGGAATCCAGTTTCTTGGTTTGCTCAAGGTGAATTTGAGATATAGATGTTTCCTTTTTTATAACAGATAAAACTGCAATGTTTCATGTTTCATGGTGTGTGTGTGTGTGTGTGTGTGTGTGTAGTCTTTGGCCCTTTCTCCCCTGACACTTGCTTTCAGGTGGAATCCAGTTTCTTGGTTTGCTCAAGGTGAATTTGAGATATAGATTTAAATTTTGATCTGAGTCAGAAGAGTGGACATAATAGGCTTTCCCTATGACTACGATGAAATAAAATAGAATATTCTTTAGACTTCCTTTCTGAAGAGAAAGAGGACCTTCTCCCCCTGGACATTGAGGCTGCTTTGTTTTGCTTGGCACAGGGCCTTCAGCGTGGACAAGGAAAGTGTTAACATGATCCCATACTTGACTTGTCTCCTTTCCTTCTCTAAGAATACTTAAGATGTTTGTTACATCCTTCTGGTGATGTTACGTTACATTCCACAAGCTTTCTTCTTGAAGAGAAAAGAATGGGATGAGGGGAGGCCTTGGAGACTCCTAACATCTCGCCTCTGTAATAGCACAGACACCATGTTCTTTATAAAGTTGTATTCCCCCAGCAGATCTGTGCCTAAGGAAGGAGCGAGTGTGGCTCTCTTTACTGTCTTCACTGCTTATGGCTCATTGTGATGCTGGTTTTTAAAAATAAATTTAGCTGACAGAAATGGCCGCATATGCAGCTGCAAATAAGTAAGCAGTAGAGACTACTGTTTCCTGGGGAAGGAGGGAGGGAGTGAAAGATCCAATTCTGATTCTAGGCATGGGATCTCCTGGTCCTGTTTAAATCCATATGTTAGTTGAATAAATGTGATTTATTCTCCTTTGGATTCCTAGTGCCAATTTCAAGCTTGGCATTGAGTAGGTCCTCGGTAAATTCTTATCTGTACCTAGATAAATGAATGAATAAATGGCAACTGGGTACCAGCAGCTCAGAGGTAGGGTAGTCACAGCCACCATCCCCCATCACTTTCATTTCAGCAGGCGTCTGCTATTTCAGGTAGGCAGCAGGAAAAGAGCCAAATTATCCTGTAGCCCAGTCACAGGTCCTGATGAAGGGGGTTTGGGTTGGGGTGAACAGTAGATGCAGGTTGCCATTAATGCGAGTGATCATGCGATGTGATGTATTTCTTCCCAAGACTGTAACTTAAATCCCAATTACCTTCTGGTGACAAATGAACTGGCCAAGTCATTCATTCTGGTGGTTGGAGCTCCCACCTTCTGTGTTACCACCGCATGGGGAAGGTGTATGACAAATCCCCAGATTTAATTTTAGTGCTTGGGAGCCCAAGTGGCACAATTACCAGATCAAGAGTGATGGCAGAATATTAACATGAGCGGTTCCTGCAAAGCTGAGCTTTAGCTAAGGATACTCTGGCTTGTAAGCACTGTAGAGTTCCTGTAGGTCCCAGGATCCTATACCTCGGTATTCTAACTTCCTTGAGATTTCATTCTGTCCTTCCCTTCAAATGTCCCCAACACAATTTTTGAATTCTTCTCTCTACCCCATTCCTTACCATCTTTCAGGATGACCATGAAAACAGTAAACAGTGATTAAACCAACAGATCTCACGTCCCACTGTGAGCTTGCCAGTGTGCAAGATGTTACTATAGGGAATGCCATGACCCAGGTAAAATTATAGCCAGTAGCAAATGTGCCATTATTTTAGCTTTCAAGATAACATTGACATCCTAATCTGGTCCTTATTCACTGTAAGTTTGGTTTGGTTCTCCAGACCAGGAACCTGCAAGTGCTTTCTGACAAAAGAGTAAATATTGTTAGTTTGAGGACCACTTGGTTTCGTTCAGCTAGTCAGGTCTGCCAATGTGGCCAAAGCAGCAATTATGGCTAATAAATTATTGTGGACAATAACATTTTCAATAACATTTTATTTACAAATTATACAATTATACAGGGTTAGTTTTATACAATTTCCTGTAATATTATATATGTGCAATATTATATATGTGTAAATATATATATATCTTAGTTATAGTTTTTTCTTTAATTGTGATTCAGAGTCTATGTTGCCCTGGCTGGCCTTGGAATCACTCTGTAACCCAGACTAGCTTTGAATTTACAGTCCTTCTATCTCAGCATTCTAAGTAGCTGAGGTTACAGATGTGACTCACCATATTCAGTTTTGATTTTGATTTTTAAGAAGTTATTCAAGGTTTTAAGACTTGTTCTTAGCTGTGGTATAGTATAAAAACAGATGGTGAGTTGAGCTGGTCTGTGAGCTTTCCTTGGCCGGCATGTAATCTCTCCTCTATTCTGTGGCCACTTAAATATCCTAAAAGAAGCCCTGCATCTTGTTTGTTTCTTTTCCAGAAACCTTCACTCACTGTGTTATCCACAATCAGACGTCATCAGTCTGACTATGAGAACAGTTTGCGTTCAGAGCCTCAGCAATTTCAACAGGATCTTCTTGGGTCTTATGTCACACTCCCAAACAGTTCTCCTCCTTGCAAGAATGTGTGGTATAATTGATTGCCAGTGAGTGAAATAGCGGGGGTGATGGCAGGCTCCAGTATGGCTAGTTACTGCACCACTGAGCATCACTGAACAGCACAGGCACAGAGGGGATGAGGGAATGAGAACACCACTGCTACCCTCCCCAAGATGCTCACTGTACCACAAGCTTCCTTCACTCACCTGTCCTGTCCCATACTCATGAGGACTATATAGTGAAACTATGTCTCCATGTTCCATCCAAGGACACGTATTCACAGAGAAATTAGATAACTGGCCCAAGGTCACACAGCAAGTATGCAGTAGAGCCAGGGCTTGAATTTAAGTCACATGGAAGCAGCTGTTCGCCCTCTGGAGTATTTTCCTGCATGGCAGCTGGTGACCTTCTGAGAGGAGCTCCTTCAATTGATGGAAATAAATATTCCATTATCTGCATAAATGCAGACAGAGTGTATAATACCCTTCCCCAAGATGATTTTCTCCTTTCTGTCAAGCCCAGATATATCAGGAGGAAGCAAGGTACTTTATTTCCAGCTTCAAAACCAAGGCATGGTTTCCCTACTCCCACAGACAGTCTTGAGGATGAGTCAAAGAGGAGGGAAGCAATGCTCTCTGTGTTTTAATCTGTAGTGAAGGACCTGGTGCCTGGAAGCACCGTCTATCTCCCTGCATCATCGTCACCAGGGTATCCATTTTAGGCAGAAAGGGAGAAGCTGCTAAACTGAATTAGTCATCTCATTTTCCTGCAGATGGAGGTGTGAATGGTTGAAGGTAATATACCCTGACACAAGTGGCCAACTTCCTTTCACAAGACAAATTGGATCTGAATTGGGATGTTGGTGGGAGAGGTGAAGCCCCTGCATGTCCCTTTTTAGGATCTCAAGACTTTTGATACTTACAGGGTAGGATGAGTTTAGAAGACAAAATGCCCCTAGCTATCTGTTTTGGGCATCCAGGCCCTTGTCAGGACACAATGGAGAACTGCCCTTAGTTCAGAAGTCACTCTCGACCTTCATTCCAGGCTTACTTGTGCTTAACTTGCTGGATGATTTTGAGCAAGGTGGTTGGATTCTGTGTCCTTGGTTGGACATTGTGTCCTTGGTTGTGAGTTTCTGGACATTCTCAGCCCTTTGTTTGTAGGAGGTTTGGGGGGTGGCACTCTGGCATTGTGGTAAAGGGTTTGAACTTTGAAGGCTAACCACTTACTTTTGAACGTTGACTCTTGTCACTCATTGCTGGGTGTCTTAGAACCAATGATTTAGCTTGCCTATAGCTGAGTTTTCCTCATCCTCAAAAATGAGGAAAATAATACCAGTGTTTCTCTCAACATGTGATGTAAGGGTTTGATGACCCGGCCCATGTAAATCTTCCTGCACTTTTATAGCACTCAAAGCACATGATAGTACATAGGTGTAATTATCATGGTCTCCTGGTGAGAGCAAGCTAGAAAGCGATACTAATATTTGTGTGACTCATTACAGTTTTTATATAATTAATCACATTCTATCTTTATGGGAATCTTATGGGATACTGTGGTAGATATGTTTGTTTCAAACTCTTGTGAGATATAGAAGTGCCAGTGGGGTTAATGAATTGTCAGAAGCTACGGGAATTATTACATATTGTTGACCCAACCAGGCACCCTGTTCTGTGTTCTTTCCAGACTCTGTTAACTCTCACTTCTTTATGCTCATAAAGCTGAGTACCCCCCGTGGAATCAGCAGTCCCACTGTTACCGCATTCTGGTTTTTATAACCTTTATCCTATTTGCTCTTGTGTTGATTTAAAAAAATAATACTTTGAGGTTTCTGGTTAGAGTAGTGTTGTCTCAATGTACTAAGACTATCCATGTGTTTAAGTCAAAATTAGATCAAATATGCTGAGAAAAGAATGTGAAGTCGAAAGGGGGAAATGTTAATATTTCTTAACTTGTGAAGTAGAATTATACGGCAGGGCAGGAAGCTTGTCAATCAAACTGTAGACAGAAATCTCCAATTGCATGGATCACATGCTTAACCACTGGGTTTGAGCCAAAAGGGCCCTTTTCCCTGGCCCAAATTAGGAGAACCACAGAGTGAGCTGCCCACTAGGTAAAGGATCTAAGTCAAACAAGGCACCCATTAGTTAGTTGGTTTGTTGGTTAACTGGCTTGTTAATTTACCTTGGGACACAGAGCCTTATATACACAAGGCAAATGTTCCACCATTCAAATGCATAGGTCATATGGAAAAGCCTCTCAACTCTGAGGGTTGTTTGGAAGGAAAAGAAAAAGCAAGATGGGGAGATGCATTGTTATAGAACTCTCCAAGTCAAGGCAAGTGCTCACAGGCTAAACAGTTCTACCACTGTAGCAAACGTGTTCTTATTCCTATCCATTGTCTTAGACTTCTTGAACATTTAGACCACATCTGAACCTGCAGAGGGTTTACAGGTTCACTGGTGAAGCAGTAAAGATGTGGAAACTAGAAATCAGATAATGGGATCCCCACAACAGAGTGGAGGAGGGGTGAGTGATGAGTGTCAGGCTCATCTTGATATGGACCCGGAATCAGGGACCAAAGTACAGGACAGCAATGTTCAGACCAAACTAAGGAGCACACCAGACTAGACTCCTGCCACCCACATGGAGGAGGGCAGAAAAGTCAAGTAGTTCAGGGTCATGGCCCAGAGTTTCAAGCAAAAGGAGGCTGCTGTAACTCAGCTACTTCTCAGCTACCACAACCCAGAGTACAACAGAGCCGTTTGCTCAGGAAGGAGTAGGGAAAGGGAGAAACCACCCGGGAAATTGAACATTGTTTTGTTTTTTTTTGTTTGTTTGTTTTAAATCAGACACATTGGGCACCATTATAAGGGGCCTAAATTATAGAATTGGAATGAGCTGATGCTGAATAGTACATTTAGTTTGCCTAGAAATTGCCATCCATTACATGAGAGTTTGAGACAGAGCCCAGATTAGAGTAGAAAATAAATAGATTACGCTTTATCTACACACATTAATTCAATAGTGAGTTAAATTTAATCACAACCATATATATATATATATATATATATATATATATATATATATATATATAAAATACTATATATATATTGCTTTATAGTTTTAAAAGCATTTTATACACCAATAACATTTGTGTGCTCCCTTGTCTAGAAATCTGTCTTCAAAGAAATATCTGCTATGATCCAAGGGAATTCCTGTATCTATAATTTCTCAAAATTTGTTTCTGGAACACTACTTCCCTGCCATGAGAAAAGTTTTAACAAAGAAAAGGAGTTCTAGTGCTCAAATAAGTTTGGAAACACCAGTCTAAGCATAGTAAATAGATTTTTTTCAGACAATTTGATAGGGTAAATGAAGTCTATAGCTCCTTAAATAGAATATGGCACCTTTTCCTGTTAACCACAGCAAATTCTTTCCCATGTTATTCCACATTATTTGTGTTCTTTGAAGCACACGTTAACACTGCTACCCTAATCAATAACTCTGATGGATGGGAGAGAGTTGGGACTATGACATGGGTCATTCGCTGACCATTAAGGTTGACTCGGATGACTGGATGGATGGATGGTTACACACTGTGATCCATGCTCTAGCAAACAGTCTACCTTTCCCGTGAGGACTATTATTAGGCAAGTGACTGTAGTTCCCGCTGGAACACTACTTCCCATAGTTCATATGTCTATAGCTGTGAATTTTTCTAGGCAGAAACATGGTCAGGCTAAGAAATGTACTACAGAACTTAATTTTGTTTCTTAAAGCAGGAAAGAGTTTTTGAAAACATATAATGAGTCAGACATTGTAGCGTGTGTTGGGGATAAATAGAGATAAATAAAGCCAGGTCTCTCTGGTCACTGCTCTTTAAGGTTTCAAATCTAAGGTGGCCTTGAGAAATGATACACATAGCAGCTAGCATGATCAGCCAGCATAGTACTCAACAGCACGTGTAGTCATAGTTACAGAGGAGGTGTAGAACCTGAAGGTCCCAGCAGGATCCAGAAAAACATTAAAGAGAAAGCTTATGGAGTAAATAATATGTTCATCTGATGAAAACAGTGCCAAGTAGAAGGCAGAGCATGTTCCCTAGCAGAAACATCTGAATGCAATGGGCTATCAGAAGCCATCCAATGTACAACATAGTGAGGTGTAGAGAGGTAGCCAGAAGGAAGCATGAGCTGGGTCTCATGTCCCATCAACAGCTTAGGACTTCTTTATCCTGCTACAGTGAGGCTCTCTGTCTAGTGAATCTTCTTTTTCCAGTGACTTAAAAAAAAAAAAAAAAAGGAGTATGACAGACATAGTCTGCAGCCTGAAACTGTGGTGGGAGGATTTAGGACTCAGTCTGTAATACCATGTCTGCATTTTGAACCCAATCATGAGGTTCTTCTAGACCAGTGACAGGATTTATGGTTAAAGGGAACTCATAACCACGGGAAATATTGGAGGACCCAGGTCCGGTACCCCAAATTTAACTTTTGTCTTAATGCTGTAAGGGCATGACAAACTACTCAGGAACACAAGATGCATGTTAAAATCTGGGTAAACACTGTGGATTTGAAAATGGAGAGTTGATCATGATATTTGCCTGAGCCTCTTTCCTAAAAGCCAAGTAGCAATTATTATCTCATTCAATCCTCATAATACCTAGAAGATTACGGTTTTCTTCCTTCCTTCCTTCCTTCCTTCCTTCCTTCCTTCCTTCCTTCCTTCCTTCCTTCCTTCCTTTTATTGTTTCTATGCTCATTTTATAAAAGAATGAGACTTGGGTTTAGCATCTAAGAAATCTTGTTCAGTTATGCTGGGAATCAGTGGGCACCATGCTTCCAGAATTATTGGTTTGGATGCCTTCCCTCTTGGTTAACTCAACTGATATTAGCTAAAGAGCATTGAACTAGGACTCCCTTGACCTTTCCAAGTGCCAGCAGAAGGGTGAGAGTGGAGCAAGTTATGGCATGTGGTACCTACTGGTTTGGCCATTCATAGTTCATTCATATCCATTCCATAACCTGTTTCCTCTGTGTTCACCCCAGGACCAATGTCTTCAGGATCACCGTTATTACAGTAGTTCCCCTGAGGGGTTCAGTGCATTTTGAAGAAATAATCTTATCTATCCCCAGCCATTTACTTGGGTCAGCCCCCATTTCTGGTCTCTTATTTCAGGTACTCAAGTTAAAGGAACACTTTCCAAGGTCATGGAGAAGTTCTCCACCTACTTGGGTACTTCAAGAGCCCATGTGGGAAGATTATTTTCATTTATTTTTTCCTCTGAATTTGAAGTAATATACACTGCCTACATATCAGCATTCTACCAGAGATGTTCTGTTGGAATATTTAAATTCCTTAATTAATTTACCAGCAGATTGTTTTTTTTAAAAAAAAAATGGACTGCTTAGAAATATTTATTGAAAGTCTAGTGTGGTGGCACATTTCTGTTAGCCGAGCACTCAAGCAGTTGAGGCAAGAGGCTCTTGAATTCAAACCCATATAAAATAAGATCCTATATTTGGAAAATAAATGGACAAACAAACAAAGGAATATTGAACAGCTGCTATGTGTGGGGCACTGTGCTGAGCACTGAAAGTCCGCAAGTAAAAGGAACCAAGCTAACCTGACTCTAGACAAGACTTGATTTGTAGGAGGAGGCAAATCCATAAAAGAAAATTTCAACACGATATGAGAAGAATTATAGCAAAGGAATAAATGAGGTTTGTGAGGGCAGAGAAGAGTTTCTGCTGTGGCCCAGAATGTTCAGGGAAGCCACCAGAGAAGGCCTTGTTTTAGTTGAGGAGGGGGAGCTGATATCTCATTGGATGGAATTAACCAACAGCTCCTTGTTCTTTTTCAATTAGAATGGGCCAGCCTAATTTTATTTTTCCTGTTTCAAAGTCAACAACAACAACAACAACAACAATAAACTTTAACAAATGAGGTTCTAAGAGTCTTTCCAATAGGAGAGTGAGAGGCTCGGGACAACTCAGCCCTAAAGGAGTCTTGCCATGATATTCTTCCCTCAGAGCTCAGGGAACCCCAAGGAAGAAGAGGAGGAGGAACGAGCGCAAAAGCCAGAAGGGATGGAGGACACCTTTAAATCAACATGATCAAAGCCAATACGAACTCATGGGAACTGAAGCAGCAAGCACAGGTCCTGCCCAGGTCTGCACCAGGTCCTCTGAGTCGATAGTATTTAGTGTTTTAAACAAGGCTCCCGAGTGTGTGAACAAGTGAGTCTCCAAATCTCGTGCATTCTCCTGGGCTTTTTCCCTTCTGCTGGTTTGTCTTGTCCAACGCTGTTGTAATAGTGCTATCTTATTATAGTCTATTTTGTTATGTTTGTATATGAATGAATGAAAGAATAAATGAAAACCTAACCATTAAGTTAAAGGTTAACAACTGACCTGTCATTTATGCCTGTTAGCAGAGGAAAATCAGTTTTCCTCAATGGAGTGGCATACCAACCACTTTAGAACAGGCTTCATGTTCAGAAGTAGTTGACCAACATGAAAAGGATGCCACAGGTGGGTTTGTGTGTGTGTGTGTGTGTGTGTGTGNTGTGTGTGTGTGTGTGCATGTGTGTGTGTGCATGTGTGTGTGTGTGCATGTGTGTGTGTATGTGCATGTGTGTGTGTGTGTGTGCATGTGTGTGTGTGTGTGTGTGTGTAGGGATTATGGTGATTGTTTGTTTGCATGTATGCTTTTATTTGGTTACAGTTTGTTTGGGGGTATTTTTATTTTGTTTTATTGATTTGGAGGGCTTTCCTTGAACTTTAAAAAAAAAAAAATAAGAATGGCTGAGTAGGAAGGGGAGTGAATCGGGAAGGACTTGGAGAAGGGGGAAAGAATCTGCCCAGTAGAAAAAGATCGTAAAGAGATAATCTGACACCCTTAACTCTCCCCCACCCCCATACACACTTTGCTCTGAAAGACCCAAGGGACATCAAGGGAGAAGAAGTAGCAAGAAAGAAAAGCTGGAAGGTGGTGAGGGGTCACATGATAGGCTGCCACTCAGATAGAATGGGGCTTCGGCAGTCATGAACTCACAGCAGCCATGGATACTGGCTCAAGACTGGGCCCTTCAACAGTCCATCATGGGTAACAAGGCGCCCACAAGGACCAACCCCTTCCTTCTTTGCTTCAGAAGAGGGTGTATTCCTCTAATATTGTAGCCACTGGGGGATTAAATGGGAAGAAAGGGGATAAAAAAGGATAATGAGAGCAAATATTATCATACATTACATATACATTGTACATTATGTACATAATATATAATATATTGTGTATAATATTACATATTAGTATATAATACTACATATTACTTATATATTATTTATTACTTATGTATTATATATAATATTATATAATTATATATTAAATTATCAAAAAATTAATGCTTCCCCCAATGTAGGAATAAATATGTCTGGCACAAAAATAAATATATACATCTGACAAGAATGAGGGAAATCAAAGAAAAGTCATTGAAAGTAATAGGAACCTACATAGTGTTCAAAGTTATTGAAAAAGCTTGGTGAGATTACCGTAATTGTAACAGACAAAGGCAACTTGATAAGGGAATGCCAAAATGAGACTAGTGGGGAAGACCGAAGCAGAGGCAGAGATGGATAATCCACTTTCCAAGTCCACATCCAGTTATCCCTCAAAGGAAAGGTTGTCGGAACCTCGGAGACCTGCCCAGCATAATTTGCTGTCAAGGAAAAGTAGACATTCCTTTAAAAAATTAAGTCTTTGCCCCAGTCACTGTTAGCAGAAGTAGCTGGGAGATGAATGCTGGAAAGGAGCATAAATTCCCTTTCGGAGGAGAGGGAGAGGCACGTGGAGGCAATAAAGGCCGATCCTGACAAGAGGAAGCTGATTAAGAAGTGAGTGTGCACAGAGATTGAGAGAGGAGTCAAGCCTCCAGTGATTGATTGGTGTGTCTGGAAAGGTACCTTCCTAGCAGGGTGATGTCTGAGCATCTCTGGGCATTCAGCAGGGAGGGAGAGTCTCGGGCCTGTGTACACAAAGATATTGTGCCTGTGGACATGCAGGAGGTGGGGAGCTAGTGTCTGCTGGAAAGAAATTGCCTGCTGGGCACTGGGCTGGGTGCTTTACATAGCCTGTCTCATTGATTTCTCATCATACTCAGGAAGGTAGATGTTATCATAAGAAAACTGTGGGTCAGAGAGGTTAAATAACCTGTCCAGGTTCACATGGCAAGTGGCAGACCCAGAATTTGAACTCCAGTCAGTCTGATTATAAAATCTATACCTGCATACGCTCTTCACTTCATTCCAATGAAATAGTCATATCCTTGTGCATTTCCATAATGGATGTGTCAAGTGTAGTAAAGTGGTAGGAGCTCAAATAATGGTAGCTGGTGAAAATAGAGCAAGGAATTGCAAGAGGAGGGGAGGAACTGTGTGCAAATAGCCATCGTACCTACCCAAAGAGCTGTTGTGAGAAACGGGAATGCGTGCCAAGTACTCTCCTAGAGCCTGGGGTGGAGTGAGGATACAGAACCTGGGAGTGTTTCCTTGGTACTGAATAACACACATCCTACTTGTCTGAGGAACTTCTTTGTCTGAATTCCCCTCCCAGATTATCAACTGCCTGCCAGTTTGAATATGCCCAAGTGAAATACAGTTTGCCAGTTACTAGATTATAAAAGAGCCTGATACCATCCCATGTCCTGAGCTATTGTGTAGCTACTGAAGGTAATACCTTCCTTCCATCTTTAAAGAAAAAAAAAAAAAAAAAAGCCAAAACACAGATGTTTCAAGAAAAGGTGAAAACGTTCCATCCTGCAGGGAAGCTTTAAGACAGGAAGTAAACAACTCAAAATAGCTTAAGATGCTCCCTGGAACTAAGCAGATTCACTAGACTGCCTCCTGCCTCCTCAAATCACCACCTCCTTCCCCCCCCCCCACCCACTGCATTGAGCATGATCTAAGCAGTAAAGTCTGAGAGAGTCACTCTCAGACAAATGGAACTTCTTAAAAGGGGCTCACACCAGCTGGGCTACCTGGAAGAAGTAAAGATCGGCTCAGTTGTCTGGGACCCAGACCAATTGAGCTACCTGGAAAGAGCACTCCAGCCCACTGTGGGCAGCACCATTCCCTGGCCAGGCGTTTCTGTACTGTGTATGTATAGAGAGAGTACTGAGTATGAGAAAGCATGTGTCAGTTCATTTCTTTCTTCTCTTGGCTATGGCTGTGATAAAAGCAGATGCTTCAAATCCCTACCTTGATTTCTCCACAGTGAATGAAAATAGACCATATCTCCCAAGTTGCTTTTCCATAGGGCATTTTACCATGGCCACAGAAATGAAACCAGGACCAGTCCTTTCTCTCATTTAAAAACAGTCTTCCTGGTATTGAGTCTTAAAGGGTCTTATGCATTCTGCACACATATCTTTTTTAATGGATACATGTTTGCAAATATCTTTTTCTCAGTTTGTGGTTTGTCTTTTCTTGTGCTTAACAGTTTCCCTTGAAGAGCTAAAGTTTGTAATTTTCATATTATCAGATTTTTCTTTTATGATTTCATTATTTTTATATCATATATTACTGTTTTCCCTGGCCCAAGACTACTATGCTTCATTTTGAATTAATATGGCATAATGTTATCTCTCCTTTTTTTCCTTTTCCATGTGGGTATCTAATTGTTTTGCAATCACTTGAAAAGACTATTTCCCTTATATTAGCATTACATCTTGCAAGAAAAATTGATCAACTGCCTATAGCCAGATCTGCTGGACTGTTGTCCTGTGTTCTATTGATGCATTTTCTCTGCACAGCAGTACCCATTATCCCGATAACTATTGTTTTATAGCAATTCCTAAAATTAGATAAACTAAGTTCTCTAATTTTATTTGTTTTAAGAATTATTTTTAGCAATATTCATCCTTTAAGCGTTCACATGAATCATATATTGCTGGTCAATTTAAAAATGTTGATTAGGATGTTGATTAGGATTATATTGAAACTAGGGATCAATCAGAGGTAATTGACATGTTAATAATATTGATTTTTTTCAACCTGCTACTATAGTTTATTTTTCTATTATCTGGACCTTCTATAAATCCTACCATCATTTTTTAAAATGATAGTAGCAAGCAAAGTTACAGTTAAGTTAGCATAATCTGTCCATGTTTCGTGATATTTTTTAATTGTTTTTGAGAATTTCATACATAAGTACTATAGAAGGACTTACTGAAGAAAGGGTGATGACATTTTGTCTGTACCTCCTTCCTGCGCATCCAGTCACTTCCCACTGTTCAGATAGTGGATTTGTTGTCACAGGCTCACAATACCACAGTGAGGGAAAGGGTACACAGTAGTGTGGGATCCTGGGCTGAAGGTGCTCCCCACCCCGCGCCCCAACACTGACATCATTGCAGCTCCAAGTTCTGCATCTTCCATCTCCTCATCTGCATGGCTGTAATGATCCCTGCCTCATAGTATGAGGATTTGGTGATCCATGTTAAACAACGGCAAGCACATAGAGACAATTTATACCAGGTTAGATTTTTGTGATTTATTAGCCATATGGCCTTAAGAAACCCAATTTTTGACCCTGGAGAAAGTAATTTTGATAAGCTTCCACCTCTATGCTTAGAGATGATGAAAGCACTTATGAGATGTTATTGAGGACAAATTTAAAATAAAGCTTTTAAGCTAGGCCTTGTGGCATAGGCCAGTAATCTCATAGGCTAAAGCATGAGGACCACATGTTCCAGGTCAGCTTGAGCTATAGACTAAGATTAAGGCCAGGCTAAGCAATTTTGGCAGAACCTGTTTCAAAATAAAAAGTATAAGAAGGCTACCTAGGTAGGTTTTCACATGGTCTTAGTCCCAACACTTGGGAGACAGTTAGGTGGATCTATCTGTCTGTCTGTCTGTCTATCTATCTATCTATCTGTGTGTGTGTATAAAATTACATAAGATGTATTACATATATAATTTATTATACATATATATATTTTTTTAATCTACAGTACTCATATAGCCAAAGCTATACATTGTGACCCTGTCTCAAAACTAACTACTTTAAACAGCGAGACCCTGTCTCAAAACTAATATATATAAGTAATAATATATAATAATAATATAATGTAAAAAGGATTGGGAGTACTGACATGATGTCTCACCTGGTAAAATCCTCATCTGATTGGCATGATATAGGTTTGAACCACCTACTACACCTATGTAAAAAGCCAGGTGTGGCAATGCATCTCTGATCCCAGCCCTGGGGCATCGAAGATCAATGTGGTCACTGGAATTCACTGTCCTGCCAGCCTACCTCAGTAGGTAAGGTTCAGGCTCAGTAAGGGACATTGTCTCAAAAAATAAGGTAGAGAGCAATTGAGAAAGGCACCCAACATCAATCGTTGTCCTCCAAGGACATAAACACATACAGATACAGGCAAATAAATTTAGACAATAAATAAATACATAAATAAATAAATAAAATCGCAAAGCCTTCAAAACACAGCGCTTAAGCTTGGCACCCAAAATGCCCCAATTAATACCAGCTTTGGATAGTATCTGTATTGGCACAGTATTTGACATACGTCCATACCAACTATTTAAAAAAAAAAAAATACTTGCTGAACAGTGAAGTTACATAAGAGCTCTTAAAAGAAACTCAAGTCCTAGAAGGAGCTGTCACAATATTGAGACCAACTTACAGCAAGGGAACTGGCTGTTCTCAACCATTCATGTTGAATGATTTGCTTCAGCGATCCAGAATATTCCCTACCCCCACTCCCCCATCCCTCCATCCCCACACTGTTTATAAGCCTGACTGCAGACAGTGATGTTCAGGCCTGGAACTAAAAATCAATCTATTTATTGTAATGACTTCTAGTTACATACACCCAATTACCACTGTCATTAAGAAAGCAGTAGCGGCCAATTTTGAGTAACAGTACAACATTAGGCATTCAATGTGTATAGCTTCAAAACAATGACCTTCTGGCGAATAGGTAAAGCTTGTAGGATAAACACCTTTTGTTTTTCACTCATTCCCTTTTTTAAAAAAGCAAACCAAAATCTGTATGTACTTATTAATACTGAGCCAGAGAGGAGGTTCAGGGAGCTGTGCATGGTGATTGAGCGTGTTGAATATAGGCCCACAGGATATCACAATTGCTAGGAAATTACCCAGTTGAATTCCAATCTTTTTGGAAGGTGTTTGCAAAAATGTAGGCATCCTGGTTTGTAAAGGAAAGGAGCAGAGCTTGGGGAGATCTTATGGGAAGAGTGGAGTAAGATGCAAGCCCTGCATGTGAGTTTCAAGCTCCATTGTGCAGTGTATCGCTAGACTGCGTACCTTTGGCCTGGTCACCTAGCCCCTCTTCCCATGTGCTTCATCTTAAAATACGGAGCAATGTGAAGGATGGATTGGGGCTTGCCCTGGCTCTGATTCTCTGGAGTTAAGATCCATCCTCTGCCTCTCACTTGTTTTCTAGTTGAACGGAAAAGGGGGACCGGAGGCGCGTAAAGAATTATCCTAGTAGGATCTGACTAGGCAGTTAATTAACAAAACAAAGCAGTGACATTCTACATCATATTAGTTGTGAATTAGTCCTGCAGATTGCTACCTCATCTATAAGACAGATTCCATTACAATCCTTCTGGGGCCCATAGAATCAGTCACTTAACAGTTTTAAAATTTCTCAAACACTGAAAGTTAAGTACTTGCCTCTTTGAACCTATTGTTTACCTAACCCTTTTAAGAATCTCCGCAGCATCAACGTTACTTACTTTTCATTGCTAGGATAAAATACCACTTAAGGAACAAAGAGTACATTTTTGCTTATGTCTCTGAGGAGAGATGGTGGGAGAAGCGGGGCAGCCGTAGCAGAAAGCTGAAAGATCTCATCTTGTGGCAGGCAGCCGAGAGGATAATTGAAAGTGGGCGGGGCTGGAAACTCTCCAGACTCCTGCAACAAGACTCCACCCCCTCAGTGGTTCATACTCTCAACCCCAAGCCAACCGGGGGCCTGCTGTTTCAGATACTTGAGGCTATGGGGGACACTTCATCGTAATCACTACAGACTTAATAAGGAACAGTTTTGCTCTGAAGACCTTTGAACCCAAACTATGCCTTACTAAGGTATAATCCTTAAAAACATAAAGCAATGACTTTCCTTATCATATTGGTACTTCAGATTTCTGCCCCATCCACTCATGTATCTTTCTGCCTTGAAGAGACAAAATTATCTATTAATGTTTATCAATAATAAGTACTTATTAATTGATGTATGCTATACTAATTATAATTAAGTAATTATTAATAACTAATAGATGAAATAATCTATCAATCTAATCAATATAAGCGATTTCTGCAGTTACACCATCACCAAGCCACTCTGTGTGCTTTTCAATTTGCTTTCTCCATCTTTGTAACTGGTTATGTTGACTCTTCACGATGAGCTAGTCCTTGTCACCTTGGGTTCAGGTTTTCTGATCCAGCTAGAGAGTGGCTGACTTAACAGAGAACATCCCCAGCATGCTAGCCAAGGCTCCTCTGTTGGTCCTCAGCACCAGACAAAATTTTAAAACCCTTGGAATGATGTTAAAATAACAGGCTGTGCTTAAGTCTCATCTCAGCTATTTAGTGAACGGTGTGATTTATTTAACCGGCTTTTTTTTTCCATGGGTCTCAGTTTCTCCATCTATATAAAGGGGAATGATCCTATTTTGTAGGCTTTTTTATTAAGGTCAAGAAATCAAGTATAGAAAGCCTTAGCAGAGTTCTGAGTAGCAAATGTGTTTCTACATAATCATGATTGGTATGCCTGCCTCATTCTGGATGAAGGGGGGCAAAGCTTCAGAAACCCTTTCCCTGATAGCTCATTTCACTGCGCATAAGGCTAGATTCCTTAAGTGGGTTAAATTGGAGTTGTCTAAATAAAGAACTTTTTTTTCATTCCAGCAGTTTATAACCAGGGAAAAATGGTTATGAATATAAGATAGGAAATTATTCAGCAATAAAAGCAACATAATACTGTGGGATTATAAGGAGAATTTTAAAAAATAACCAAGGTAACAAAAGTGTATATACTGTGTGATTCCAAGTAGATAAAATATGCATAGAACAAAAAATTGGAGAGAAACAATGAAGAAAGTTTTAAAGTGGGTGGTGTTGGGAATATGGTATTTTTTATTTTCCTACTTTTCAAACTATGAATAATTTCTGTATATTTTGCAATGTGAATATCTGTTCTTTTTTTTACTTTTATTTTTTTATACAGGGTTTCATTATATATTCCTGGCTGTCTTACAACTCACTATGTAGACCAGGATGGCTTCATCTCCTAGAGATCCACCTTCCGTTGCCTCCTGCGTGCTAGGATTAAATTTTCCATTTTTAAAACTACAAAAATACAGTAGGCATATCGAAAGATATAAAATACTATTTATTTGCATGCAGAGTGAAGAGTCATTTGTTGAAAAAATTTTGAGCACAGTCATGAATTCACATTGTGCCTCATGCTAGTTAGAAATCAGTTTGGGTTTGACAAATACTTATCAAATTCTCTCAAATCCATTCCAACTGATTTCATTACTCTTATACTTTTGCTTTCTCCTTATTATGGTTTTATGTTTACCTTAAATGTTTATGTTATACACAGTGAAGACTGGCATTTGGTATTAGAGAGTTAAACTATTACTAACCAGTGGTTGCTATGATGTGCACATTTTAAAATGGGAGAGATGGAAATGGAAACTTCCAGTGTTCAGAGTCCCGATGGCTCCAGTTTGGGTTACCATTATGTGAGGTCTGAGATGGTGCCACAGTTTCCTTCTGTGACATAATAATATCCACTTAATTAAGGATGCTTTTTTTTTTTAATCCTCAAGGCCTTTTTCCTCCTATTCCATAATTAACCGTTGGTAAGAAATGTGGGAGACTAGCTTGCCAGGTAAGAAGTATGGAAAGTGGCTCAGGTGGTGTCAAGTCTCTGTGCTTGGTGAAGATAGAATAGCCCAGTCACCATAGACGTCTGGATGGGGCTTGGAATGGGGGTTGCAAGAAGCTCTGAGACTTATATCCCTCTTCTACCCAGCAAAGCCTTTCTTTGGCTCATTAATTACAAAGAGGCAGCCGCAGCAGCTAAAAGGAATACGTCTAACCTTTCCCAGGAAGAATCTCAGATGCAGACGCATCCGGAACATCCTAACTATTGCCATTAACAGGTGGCACACAGTACCTTTGCAATATAATTGGGGGCGCTTACATCCTTCCATTACTATACTATAAAAAGTATAGTACTGTTAGGAATATTCTAAGAGATAGAGAGATTCAAACAAAAATCAGATCTTATCATCATCCTTTACTTAAAAAGACAACAACAACAAAACAAAACAAAACAAAACAAAACAAAACAAAACAAAACAAGCACAGTAAAATCATCTGTGCTATGACTCTCCCTCGTGGAATGTTTCATTACCAGAGTTATCATCTTTATTTATTTGTTTCCATAATTTAACACCATCAGAAACTAAACTCAAAGCCAGGCAGGGCTTTCTTGAATACTTGGAGAAAGGGTTAAGGGAGGACAGAAGGGCATGTGGGAGGTAAAAGGCAGGGAAATAATTATAGATCAAACGATCCCTAAAACTGTCCTACCTGGTCAGACCCTTACTCTGGATTTCACAGCTGAATAAATTGAGTTGAGAAGAAACTACCTATCCTCATTAGGACCATAGCTAGTGAAAGAACTCGGATTCTGAGTAGAGTCCTGTAAATACATCTTCTGGACCATCTCCAGCTGTGTGGGGGTGACTGCTGACAGCCAGCCGGCTCTCGCACTGCAAGCACATAGAAATCTGGATGAACCGTATGAGACAGCTAATGTTAGTTTAGGCACTGGACCTTGGAGCCGTTCAGGAAAATGATCCGTGAGAAAAAGAAACCATAGGTGGCAAGCAGTATGCTTGCTCTGCTTTGTCTGTCCTGGAAGACACTTGCTAGATTCTATAGCAGAGACGACAGCCATGCTGAGCGTGGCCCACTTAACAGACAAGGAGATAGATGGTGCTCAGATTTTGGTGAAATGGAGGCATCTCATGATTCTACATAGGATGCTCTACAGAGGACAATCTCCAGCGGTCTACCTACAAGTCTGCTGCTGTCATTTCTCAAGCCTTTAAATGATCAATCTCATCCACAAATAACTGTTCAGACACATTTTAACACTGTTTAAAGGGAGCTAGCAAACCCCGGGGACTCAATAACTAAACATTTACAGTGGCCAGCATCCAAAAAATACAAGACACTGAATAAACAGGAATGTGTACCCTATTCTTAGAAAAATAGTAAATGCTTGCAGACCCAGACGTGGCTGCAGTGTTGGAATTAGTAACGTACAAATGGTTAGTCTATGAGTTAAAAGCAACCCTGTTCACTGTAAGAAAAATAGATTAAACAATAAAGGAATAAAACAGAACTCATAGAATTTGAAAGATTATCTGAGGTACATAATTCACTGGAGATAGACAATCTGCTTTCCCACAGATTAAACACTGTTAAAGAAAGGATGAAAGAAGTAAAAGTCATAGCGTCAGAAATGATATGAACTAAGCCCAACAAGAAGAGATAAAATAGTTTTCACCAAGTTAACAAGTATGCAGTTAGACTCTCAGGAGAAGGAGAAATAGCAGACACTTTTTAAAAGTAATAATGTCTCGAATATGTTCCAGTTCTGACTATAAACCCCAAATGTTAAAATAGCCAAAAGAAAATCAATGAGAAACAGAACAATGCCAGTGGACATTATAATCAGTGTTTTGAAAATAATTAAAATGATTATTTCAGTATTTTATTTATATTTTAAGTGTGTGTGCGCACACAGGTGCATATGTCTGTCTGTCTGCCTGCCTCCCTATGTCTGTGAGTGGGTATGTACTTATGAGCAAGCAGGAATGTGTATCCAATACTTAGAAAAATAGTAAATACTTACAATCCCAGACATGGTGACAATGAAGGAATTAGTATCTGCAGATGCCCACAGCTGCCAGCACAGGGACTTGGATCTCCTGGAGCTAGAGTTATAGGTGGTTGTAAGCCACCTCACATGGGTGCTGGAAGCTAACCTTACAGAAGTAGTCTTCTGTAAGAGTGATACACTACCATTCCGTCTCTCCAACCCCAAATGAATACACTTGTAAGGTGCAAACAAAGACTGCATTAAGTGTAGAGTAACAAAATAGTGACATTGGAACTTCCATCAGCTAAAATTCAGAACACAATAGAGTTATCTTTAAGATGCTTTAAAATGGAAAGTGTCCTTCAAAATTAAGACAACATGAGAGTTTCCTAGAAAACATGCAGAGAGCATGTCTTATTAATAAATCAAAGTTTAAGTAGCATTTTAAAAAGTTTTCCTTGAGAGGAGAAAATGTTATTTAATGAGAATTTACATCTATAAAAAGTTATGAGAAGTATCAGAAATGGTAAATAATATAATATTTTGCCATTTAAAATTTTATTTAAAATGGTATACTATTTAAAGCAAAAAAATTAAAAGATAATATGGTCTTCATGAAGCATATACAGATAACACTATGACAGCAAGCACAAAGAGGACATGGAAGTAACTTGTGGACATATTCTTACACTGTGAAACAGTTTAACAGCTGGTTAGATTTTGATAAATTACAGATATGATGTAATTTATGTAGATCAGAGATCTACTAAAAGCCAAATAGCAAATCCATAAACAATAGCATCAAAGGTGTAGCTAACAAGCAAACATAACAGGGAATGCATAACAATGTGTAATGCAAACACAAGCGAGACAGAAGAACAGATAAAACCAGAGCTTTCCAGTGAGCCTAAATCCAATTATACTGATAATGACATGAAATCTGGCCATCCTGCCAAGGCTCTTGGAAAGGTGAGATAACATTCTGCTTTAAAAGCACACCTTTAATTTAGTGCTTGGGAAGCAGAGGCAAGCGGATCTTTGTGAGTTCGAGACCAGTTTGGTCTACAGAGCTAGTTCTAGGATAGCCAAGGCCACAGAAAGAAATCCTATCTCAACAAACCAACCAAACAACCAAACAGAAACTAAAAAGAAAAAAAAGAAAAAGAAAGAAAAGAAGAGAAGAGAAAAGAAAAGAAGGGAAAAGAAAAGAAAAACAAAACCAAACCAATAAAACACTGCCGAGAGAAATTGAGAGAAATGCAGAGATGCTAATCAACAAAAAACCATAATAATAGGATAATAGATTTGGAAACTTGGTGGTTTTGAGTTATTTATTTTCCCCAGTTGACTTCATTGATTCACCTCAATGCCAATGAAAATCACAAGATTATTACCCTCCAAATTTACAAGTCTATTATAAAATGTATATAAAAATGCAAAGGGTTAGAACAGCCCAAATATTTTGGAAAAGACAAGCAAGCTGGAGGGCCTCTAATACCTCATTTCAAGTTGATGACCAGATGACAGTAATCTACACTACAATAGGATTGATGCAACCTGACCATTAAGTGCAACAGAGTAGAGATTCCAGAAATAGATCCATACATATATATTTAATTGATTTTCAACAGGATTGCTAAAACACTTCTAGGGGAGAAGTGGGAGATAATGGTAGAATTTTCACACGTGAATAGTAGAAGTCTAACTCTCTCCTTACAGCATGCAGGGAAGTCACTTGAGATGGTGATAGATTCAAACATAAAGGCAGAATCGATAATCCTCCTGGAAGAAAGCACAGAAGCAAAGGCTCTTAACTGAGGTAAGAATCACATTCCTTAAGAAACAGGTCAGGTGCCACAGAAAGGCTACTCTATACCTTTTAGTTCATTAAAACTTAACGCTTTATTTTGTATTTCATTTTTATTAGATATTTTCTTCATTTGCATATCAAATGCTATCCCAAAAGTCCCCTATACCCTCCCCCCGCCCTGTTCCCCAACCCACCCACTCCTGCTTCCTGGCCCTGGCACTCCCCTGTACTGGGGCATATAAAGTTTGCAAGACCAAGGGCTTCTCCTCCCATTGATGGCATACTAGGCCATCCTCTGCTACATATGCAACTAGAGACACGGCTCTGGGGGGTGGGGTACTGATTAGTTCATATCGTTGATCCTCCTAAAGGGTTGCCGACCCCTTTAGCTCCTTGGGTATTTCCTCTAGCTCCTTCTTTAGGGGCACTGTGTTCCATCCAGTAGATGACTGTGAGCATCCACTTCTGTATTTGCTAGGCACTGGCATTGCCTCACAAGAGACAGCTATAACAGGGTCCTGTCAGCAAAATCTTGCTGGCATATGCAATAAAACTTAACACTTTCATTCATTCAAAAGTAAAATATGCCTATGTTCCATTGATTCCAAACTGTGACATTTGCCTGAAATAAAAATGTTTATCTTCACAATGCCTTGCACATGAAGGTCCACAACAGCTTTATTCACAGAAATGGAAACCTAGAAATAATCCAAATGTCCATTACCAAGCATCATATTCTATTTGTGCTGTCAGAATATCTGAAGCTGGGTAGTGTAGAATGGGCATGTGTTCATTTTGAACAGTTTTAAAGGCTGAAGAGAACACTAAGGCATCAATATTCGGTGAGGATCATTTTCCTGTATTATCATCCCTCGGTAGAAAGGCAGGAAAGAAAGGGAGAGGCAGTGATTGTACACATGAATAGAAGGGAAGGCACTATGATGCATATCATCATACAGAGTCACACCAAAGACTGGCGCTAAGCCACTGATAAAGGGTTCACTACTGGTTAAAGGCCCCCTATGTTAATATTGGGCACTAATTCACTGAGGACTAAGTTTACAATACCTGATCCTTGAAGAATACATTCAAAGCATAGCCCCGGGTAAAGATACACATTGTAGTAAATCTATTCAAAGGAATAGTGCTATAAAGGAGTAAGTATTAACACGTGCAATGACTTAGGTAGAGCTCATAACTAGCATAGTTAAGCCAAGAAGTCTGACTCTGAACATAACCTACAGTCTGTAAACTGCATGCAAATGAGTCCTTGGAAACAAGGAAACTAGTCTATGCTCGGCCCCATCAGATTTCTGGGAACTGTGCTTCAGTGGGAAGTTCACTCAGAAGTATCAGAGAACTTTAGGGAATAATGGAGAGGTGGAGATGCTTCAAAAGGTGTATGCATTCACCAAAGATGCAATGATGATGATGAGGAGGAGGATGGCAATGATGATGATGTTGATGTTGGTGATGGTGTTGATGATAGTGATGGTGGTGGTGGTGACCATGAAAAATAAATTTGAAGTAGGTTCATTTTTATCTTGGATATTATACATCCATAAGTCTGACTTTTAAAAATACCATCTTTGATTTGTCTGTGACGATTATTATCTACCTCATACTGAAGCCTTCAAATGCATGAGTGAAATAGAAAAGCCCTCCAATAGATGACTGTAAGCATCCACTTCTGTATTTGCCATGCACTGGCATGGCCTCACAAGAGACAGCTCTATCAGGGTCCTTTCAGCAAAATCTTGCTGGCATATGCAATAGTGCCTGGGTTTGGTGGCTGATTATGGGATGGATCCCTGGGTAGGGTAGTCTCTGGATGGTCCATCCTTTCAACTTAGCTCCAAACTTTGTCTCTGTAACTCCTTCCATGGGTATTTTGTTCCCTATTCTAAGGAGGAATGAAGTATCCACACATTGGTCTTTCTTCTTCTTGATTTTCTTGTGTTTTGCAAATTGTATCTTGGTTATTCTAAGTTTCTGAGCTAATATCCACTTATCAGTGACTGCATATCAAGTGACTTCTTTTGTGATTGGGTTACCTCACTAAGGATGATATCCTCCAGATTTGCCCAAGAATTTCATAAATTGATTGTTTTTAATAGCAGAGTAGTACTCCAGATTGGATGGAACACAGGGCCCCCCAATGGAGAAGCTCTTTAGAAAATACCCAAGGAGCTTAAGGGGTCTGCAACCCTATAGGTGGAACAACAATATGAACTAACCAGTAGTACCCCCAGAGCTCGTGTCTCTACCTGCATATGTAGCAGAAGATAGCCTAGTCGGCCATCAGTGGGAAAAGAGGCCCCTTGGTCTTGCAAACTTTATATCCTCCAGTACAGGGGAACACCAGGGCCAAGAAGTGGGAGTGGGTGGGTAGGGGAGCAGGGCAGGGGGAGGGTTTAGGGAACTTTCAGAATAGCATTTGAAATGTAAATAAAGAAAATATCTAAAATAAATAAATAAATAAATAAATAAATAAATAAATAAATAAATAAATAAATAAATAAATGAGAAGAGCCCTTAAAACCAAGTGCCTGCCTTACCATAGGCAGCCAACCAGAGCATTCTTCTGATGGAGAATTTTAGGACCTACTACAAAATGTTAATATTGGTATTTATATTTATTCAGTGGTTGCTAATTATTCTATTTCACAGATGTGGGTCAATTACACTATGTTCTGAATTTTGCTGGCCTTGTAGCTTTTATAAATTACCAACCCCTAATAGAAACTTGATTGCAGTGAAGTGGAGGAATCTGGGAGCTTCTTCCTAATCAACTTGTGGTTGAAATTCTGGCCCTGCCACTTACTGGCTGCGAGATATCCATTCCTTCATTTTAAAAATAGAGCAGAGGATATGACAGGCTAGATATTTCCCTAGGTCAAAAGGTATGTAGTAGGTCACAGTACTTGGCCCCCCCCAGAGCCACCGGTGCTCTCCCGATTCACCTACCTCCCTCTTTTGGGCTCTTCCTAGACTTTTGTCATCATACAATGAATCACGCCTGTGTGTAAGGATACAGTGAGATCCTGAAGTCATTTACTCAGTGTACAATAGACAAGAAACTGAAGCTCCTGCTGCTCTTCCTACCCAAGTGTTTCCAACTCCCTTATTGCCTTCTCCTCTCTTACCCTTCTCCCATCAGGCATTGTGCTTTGGGATGCTACACTGTCATCATATACCACAAATTGATATTTGTCTATATTCTCAATAAAAATGTTTTTGCATTTCAGAATGAATTCATTCTACCTTTTCCATTAAAATCATGTTATTAGATTTGATTCAATTTGATTAGCTTAGGTTAGAGTAGATTAGATGGCATTAAAATAACAGTTCTTGACCTTGGTGGCACGTACCTTTAACCCCAGCACTTAGGAAGCAGTGTCAAGTGGATTTTCTGTGAGTTTGAGGCCAACCTGGTCTACACAGTGAGTTCTAGGCTAGCCAAGGCTACATAGTAAGACCCTTTGTCCAAAACTAACCAACCAACAAGAAACAGGTCCTGCACTTATTTGGGAGTTATCACCTAATTATATGGAGCACAGTATTTCTTAATAATAACTCTACATTTAAATAAAATTTGCCTTTACAAAAAACCTTTAAAATCTTGAGTGTGGGTGTATGCATAATATGTGTAGGAAGGGCATGCCTCTGCATGTGTGCTGTTATCAGAGGACGGACTTGTGGAGTTAGTTGTATCTTCCCAACTTTCAGTTGGTTTGGGGGATTAAACCCAAGGAGTTTGTATGGCAAGCACATTTACCTGCTGAGCCAACTCACCAGCCTGACCACGCCCTTGACATCTATTACCTCGGTCATCTTAACAATCCTGAAACAGATCAATGGGAGGATTATCATGACTCTGACAAGGCTTTCCTAGGATGGAAGTGAATTTAGGTCAAAGCTGGAGCTTAATCCTGCTTCTCCTGACCTCAACATAGTTTTTGCTGTTTTGTGCATCTGACTGAATTCATCACTTACCAGTGCTATACTGGGTGTAGGTGATGCTCTTGGGAAGCTTGCTATGTGTTGGGAGCCAGGTTGCACATATAGAGCATCAGCTGTCATGTGCCCTTTCAGTGACTGGGCACAGCTAAGAACACAAGAGTGGGGAGTACTCATCAGAGAGCCAAGGGTCAGTCCTGGGACATAGGAGAAAGGTGGCCGGTTATGATTACTGCATGTGGACGAGGAAGGGAAAGAACGTCCTAAAACCCCGAAAGCTAGCCACAACCTGGAACTCACCAGTATGGTCTGTTTCTGTAGCTGTTTCTTGAGTCTTGTCCCTCAGTCTCTGGCCCTGATGAGCATGGCATCACCTGACCAGGAGATCATGTGACCAGGGTCTGTTCACCAGTATGAATTTTTGGAAATGCACATAGAATCAAATCTCTTTTTTGGCATATTCTTTGTTTCCAGCATGTTTGATGAGTGTTACCAAACAGGGAATGAAATAAAAAGAGAGCATTTGTCCAGAGAAATTCTCATTCTATGCATGGGCCAGGGTTAGCTTGTGGTCCAATGTTGACTTTTGAAGGAGACATCAATGGCTAGAACTGTTCCAGGCATTGGCCAGAAGTCTTGTAGTGGTCCATATTTATGTTGTTTTCCTTAGTAAGGCTGCTTGCTTTGTTCAATTTCGTTTTAAGAGGTATTTATGTATCTTTTGGGGTACCTTATACCAATTTGAAATATGTATGTGTTACAATCAAATCAGTGTGTGGGTTTCCATTGCTTCATGCGTTGATCACTGTCATATGTTGTTCATTTCAGGTCTGTTAGTGATTTTGAAATACCGCATAAATCATTTTGATCAATAGTAGCTCTACTTCATTAAGGATAAAAACTACCTCTGCTTTGGTACCCCTTATGGATCTTCTTTCCATCTCCTTCCAAAGCTCCATGTCTCCAAGAGCCACTATTCCACGCCATCCGTCCATGAGACTGGCTTACTAGTTGCTACAAGTGAGTGGCCGCTGTGGTGCTTGCCTCTCTGACTTACTTGAATGCATTCCTTTGTTTTTAATGACTGAGGACTATTCCATTGTGACATTTTTTTCTAATCTGTTCATTTCCGTGGGCATCCGGGTTAATTCCATATTTGAGCTACTGTGAACATTGTGCTGCAGTAAACATGGGATTGACTGTATCTTTTTGATTTAACGACTTCATCTTCCTTGAATGTATATCCCATGGTGGAATCATATGGCAGTTCTATGTTTAGTTTTTTTTTTTTTTTTTTTTTTTTTTTTTTTTGTGTTAGGTAGGAATCTCCATTTTGTTCGCTAAAATGGATAAACTAATTTACATGCCNGCAGTAAACATGGGATTGACTGTATCTTTTTGATTTAACGACTTCATCTTCCTTGAATGTATATCCCATGGTGGAATCATATGGCAGTTCTATGTGAATTTTTTTTTTTTTTTTTTTTTTTTTTTTTTTTTTTTTTTTTGAGGAATCTCCATAGTGTTCGCTAAAATGGATAAACTAATTTACATGCCTACTAACAGTGAAAGAGTTTCCCCATCTCTGCACGTTTGTTACATTTTTTCCTATTTTTTTATAAGACGTTCTTCCTGGAGTGAGATATTTAATTGTGAATTTGATTTCCAGTCCCATGATGATGAAACTGAGCATTATTTATACACATGTTGTCTATTTATCTGTCTTCTTTTGAGAACTGTCTACTTGATCCTTTAGCCTATAATTATTTCATTGTTTAGCCTACTTCTTAATTGGACTTTCTCTGGGAGGGGTTATTCATCTTTCAAGTTCTTTATATTTTGGATATTAATCAGTTCTCAGATACATAGTTTGCGAATGTTGTCTCCATTCTGTGGATTGTTCCGCACTCCTGTTGATAACTACTTTGCTATCCAGGAGCTTCTCAGTGTTTATCCCCTTAAATAGTTTAAAGGTTATGCAAGTATATAAGAGTACACCCTCTGCTGGGCATTAAAAATGTGAAAAGAACAATAAACTGTAGAGGCTTAGAGAGTTGCATCAGCATTGAAGACCACTGGCTGCTTTCGCAGAGAACCTGGGTTCAGCTCCCAGCACCCATGTCAGGTGGTTCCCAACCACCTGGAACTCTAGCTCTGGGAATTCAATGCCCTTTCCCGGACTCTGGGAGCACTGCACACAATACACAAATTTAATCACATACACACCCAGTTTAAAATAAAAGAAACATTTTAAGAGGATAAGACCCACATAAAATATGGCTCACTGTGGGGTTTCTAGCAGAACTGAGGCTGAAGGTCAAGAAACAAGAGTCCAGATGAAGCAGCCAACCCAAGGAAGAGGTGGGTGACTATCCAAGAGAGCAGGAAATAAAAGAATTTGCTGGCTGTGTGCCCCGGAAAGGAGAAACATCTAATGAATAGGTTGTAGGTAATTTTGTTGTGCTATGTCAAGTAAACCCTCCTCCACAGTGCTTATGAAATATTAAGTAAATCTGTACTGCTCATTAATATTTGCTGAGTAGATTATCTAAGTTGAGCCCTGTATCAGGTTTGTATGAGGCAACAGAGACTGGACATAAAGATAAAGAAGTACATGTATAAATATATGTGAGATCTACCCTCCCCCCCCCTCTCTCTCTCTCTCTCTCACACACACACACACACACACACACACACACACACACACACACACACAGAGAGAGAGAGAGAGAGAGAGAGAGAGAGAGAGAGAGAGAGAGAGAGAATAATTGCCCTCTGCTTCCTGGATACTTCGCAGATTCTAAAAATCTGTGCATGCCAAAGGCCCTTATAGAAAATGGCATAAAATTTATGTATCTATGAACTCCTATATGTATACTTTAAGTTACCCATATATTGCTTATAATACTTAATAATGTGTAAATGCCATATAAATAGTTATTATGCTGCTTTGTTCAGGGAATAGTGAAAAATCTACAGTTTGTACTACCAGGTTTTTGT
This sequence comes from Mus pahari, assembly GCF_900095145.1. Lineage (NCBI taxonomy): Eukaryota > Metazoa > Chordata > Mammalia > Rodentia > Muridae > Mus > Mus pahari. The sequence continues at coordinate 54,915,508 of NC_034595.1, forward strand.
CAGAAGATTTTCAGTCCATGCATGGTTGACTCCATGGATTCAGAGCTCATAAATGTAGAGTGCTGACTGTCTGTGCTCTATAGGTATATTCCTTAACCAATGCATCCTGGGGAACTAGAAAAGATTATTACTTGTACAGTACATCCTTAGTGTGGCAAAGTGGGCAATATGCATTTCCTATGCACTAAACCTTTTAAGGTACTGTAAGTACAATGTGTCCGCTCTAATATTTACATCAATTTTACCATGTGTGTCTGGGCATCGTTGACCACTTTTCAGAGAAGGCATCTGAAACACGGGCGAGTCAGGGAACTCATCCAGGGACACACAGTGAGAAGTGGAGCTGGGATTTGAATCCTTGGGCTCTGTCTCTGGTTTTTTGACTCACACTCACTATGCCTTATTACATTAAAAAAAAGGTATGATTTGCCTTTTAGTATTTTTGTAACTAAATCCTCCAGGGAACCTAAACAGTTGATCCAAGAGCAGCCAAATGTACACACCTAAGGTTTCCACTCTTGTAGTATCAAATGCATGGTCCCTTCAATTTGATGGTAGATCTTGAGCAACCATCTTTACTTTGCTTCTTTCCTCCAGTTAACTGTTGAGTGGCCCCTACCAGAGATGCCATTTCTGATGTTGGAGAAGGAGCAGGGAACTAAAGGAGGGAAATCTCAACCTACTAGGGTAGACAGCTGAAGAGGGAATGCTTAGCTCTCTGATCATGAGAGCTGCTTCAGAGAAGAGCCACCGTGGAAGCACAGAAGCTGCTCCTGTGTTCTATAGAGAGTCAAGCAAGCCTTATGGACCTAAGGACATTGGAACAATAACCTAAGAAATACGTATTTGGTCTTTGTCCCTAGTACCCCTACAACCTTTGGCATTTCCTGAGTTTCAGATACAAGAAGAGCACTTTATTATTCATAACACCTTCTTTTCAACCAGGCCTGAGACTATGCTTGGTGGGTGGGACACTTGAAGAGTCATGGAGGAACCAGGCCCCTATCTCTACCTTGCTCTGTGTGTCAGTTCCATTTGGCTATCTCTGAATTGTACGTCTATGATCAACTAGCAACTGTAAGCCAAGCGCCTTCCTGAGTTGTCCTAATGTACCATTGAAACTATCCAAATTGCATAGGAGTGTGGTAACCTGGATACCCAGTGCTTGCGATTTTCATTGGATGTAAAGGGCGGTCTTGAAAGGCAGAAACCTGAAGCCATGTGGAGTCTGATGCAAACTCCAGGTAGTGAACATCAGGAGGGAACTGAATTATGGGACAGGAAGCTGGTGCCCAGAATGAGAGAACTGGTTGGCACCAGGACAACACACACTCATTTCATGTCCAAAGTGTTATGATGGGAAACAGCTCTGACAGAGACCTGTAGGAGGGCAAGGCAGTGACAGGGTAGCCTGGGAGGATGCTGAGGAGCAAGAATAGGTCTTGCAGTGCAATAGATATTTGTATCATTAAACTGGCAGACATAAGCCAAGGAGTGAGACTTGGTAAAAAAAATAAAAAAAATGAGAGAGAGGGGGGAGGGAGAGAGGGAGAGAGGGAGAGAGGGAGAGAGGGAGAGGGAGAGGGAGAGAGAGAGAGAGAGAGAGAGAGAGAGAGAGAGAGAGAGAGAGATTGATTCACTGACATAATTCAAAGGCACAAATCTGAGAAATGTCTGTGTTTAGATTCTGAAAGGATGGTAGGAGCTGGAAAACAATAGTTAAAGGGAGAAGCCAGACAGGAGAGGCGGAAGGAGAGAGCTCAGCCCTGGAGCTCAAGTGAAGAGTGCGCTTTGTAGAGAAGGGCTGACCCACTGAGCTGCACAGTGTTGACATGAAGTGAGGACTGATTACTGACCGTGCATCAAGCCATAGTGAGGTCATTGGTGACCTTCACAGATGCTGCTTCTGTGTGCTGGAGGGGACAAACGCTTGATTGGAGTGGGCTTAAGAGAAAATTGAGTTACCCCTGGATATGCTTTCACACGGGTTTGTCATCAGAGTGGAAAGAGAATCTGCTTTCACACTCCTCTGAGCCCGGGAGTCTTGTCTTACACAACCAGAGCTCAAAGCCCTACTGCTTCAGAAGCAGCAAACAGAAAAGGGGAAGCCTTTGAACTTGGGAATAGTATTAAATAGTCATCTAGGGCTTGAAATGTTGGCGGCACAGATCCTGCCCCAGGAAATAAAATGGACCTGTAGCTAAGACCACAGCCAATGATCTCACTCGTATATTTATGCAGGGAACATGCCTTGACAATAAACACAGCATGCTCAGAAGTCAGTGGTGTGGTCTGAAAATCTCCGTGTTCAAAATTTCCTCTTCACGGTTCATGGTACCTCCATATATTGGTGCAGCATCCATTGAACATCTGGCATGATGCTGTAAACACAGGGCCAGGACACTAGAGAACTGGATTCAGATGCCTGCTGTGGTTCTAATTTACTATACAGAAATACTTATATCATTATACCCTAGTGTCTTCAAATTTGGGTAAATAATTTCTAAATTTTACCCTGAATCTCTGTCTCTGTCTTTTCTAAAACATAAACTTGCAGGTTTTCCATTTACACAACTGTCCTTTCTTTTTACTTAATCACAGATCTCCCTTGTAGGAGGTAAAAAAGGGATATTTTGCAACCATTTGCTTGACATTATAGGTCTATTGATTTCAGTAAATAAACTTTGGAGAATTGTGTTAGATTTCCATGTCTCAAAACCCCAGATCTGAACAGAGAATAGCAGATGAGACCCACCAATTTCAGGATCCAGTGGAAGTAAGATTGGTGCCCTGCAAAGTTCTGAATCTGATTACTCCCTATGGACCGTTGGTGTGAGAGTCAGTCATCCCCCAAATAGCTGTCATGGACATCTGTGCCTTTGTATCTCAGAGAAAGAACACATGTTTCCATGGTGGAATGTAGGCATGGCTACTGGCACTTATCTGTCTCCTTACTAGATAGATATCCGTAATTTTTTTAGTTGCTTGGCAATATCACTCATAGGCATGACTGGAAAAATGTGCATTTTTCCTCTTCAAGACAGGGTTTTTCTGTGTAGCCTTGGCTTTCCTAAAACTAGCTCTGTAGACCAGGCTACCCTCAAATTCTCAGAGATCTACCTGCCTCTACCTCTAGAGTGCTGGGATTAAAAGTGAGGCTTGACTTTCTACAGAGTCATCTACAAACTTTTTTTGGCTATATGTCTACCCAGAGAGTGACCTGTTTTCCTTTTATGGGTGTTTGCCTTGCTTTCAATGTTCTCTTTCACACACTTTGGAAAGGAATGGTTATTTTAAGTTTCTTTGGGAGAATATAATCTTTCAACCCCATTTGGGGTGTTCCACAATTAGTTGAAATGTAGACTCTGACACGTCCTGTTTGACATCAGTTATTTCCTCTGCTCAGTTGACAGAGGGGTGGGTTGGATGACACAGACCCTATGCCTCCCTGGCTGCCTTTTAAGCCCTTTTGGGAAGGAGGACCTTTTCTCACTCCTGCACATCTGATGCCTGGGCTGGATCTGGTCCACTGATGTGTCACCATTGATAGTTGGTGGGATGAACTGTTACTGGAACTCAACCTCCCTTACTTTTGGGATGTAGTCCAGAGAGTGATGGCATGGGGTGTTGGGAATAAAAGACTCCATCCAGATTTGCCAAGACCAAGAAAAAACAGAAAAGGTGAAGCTTTGCAAGCCGAAGAGTAATTTCTGCTCTGAGAATTATGATTCCCAAGCCATAGTCTACAGGTGGGCACTGGGCAGGACTCCTCACTGACGGGGAAAGAAAATGGACAGCAGTTATTTTTTTCATAAAGCTAAATTTATGTTTTTAATCTGAGTTTATGGCCTTCCTGCATTTCTTTCATGGCTTGCTACACTGAAATAACCTTCTTTCGGAAATTACGGTGAAGATAAATGGTAGATGTTTTTCTTAATGTTCCTATCAGGGGCGAAAACATTGTTACCTTACATTGCCTCTCAGCTTAGTTTAGTCTAGTTTGGACATTTTTCTGCCCCATGTAAGCTTTTAAAGGAGCTTTGTTAGGACAATGATTTATCCTGAGATGTGTACCATTTTTGAGAGTCTAAATTATTATAGCATTTTTACAGAAAAGTCTGTATGTATGTACACATACACACATTCATACACATGTGTGCACCCACTTGCTCACATGAAATTGGAGAGAAAGAGAGACAGAGAGAGACAGAGACAGAGACATATTAGAGAATATTTTGCAAATAATTCTGTAAAGTCCCCAGGCTTCTGTAAGACCAGACATGGAGCTTTGTGAGAAGCCACAAACTTGAGTTTGGAATTCTTGAACCAAAGGAATCAGATGCCTGGCTATTACCAAACAAGCCCCATTCCTCTGCTTTTTACTGAAATATTGACTATAAATAAGAGCCCATTTAGGATGGTGAAATGCCAGGGAACCAAGGCTAGTGACCAGGGGACTTAACAGATATTTTTCAATAGCAAATGGTCCTCTGCAAAGGCAGCTGACAGCCAGCACTGTAGCAAGCTATCTGTGGCATGGTGGGTACACGGACTGCGCTTCCCCCTTGGCATTTTTGCTGAACATATGCTATAACCCATCACCACTGGCAGAGCTCTGCATCTCCCAGGCTGTTGGGGAGAGTCTTGTTGAAAGCATTTCAGCCATCTGTTAGTGATTTCTGCTCTCAAGAGTGCTTTGATGGCATGAGGAGATGCGACATGACATTTGGAATCTGGGCCTATGTGTTCAATGCCAAGGGCAGGTACTGACCCTGGGTCTATTATATAGGGAGAGATGAACATGCCAGTCAAATACATCTGGTTGCATGGTTACATAGGTAGTTAGGCTGCTCACACTGAGAGGTGAAGGGCCTTAAAGACCTTCAGATGAGGACAATGTCCTTCGATGCTCATCTTCTTTTGAGAAAGCCCTGGGACTGAAGTGAGGAGTGCAACTGGAACAACAGCATTGGCATCAAGCTTAAGAGAACATAAAATCGGGCTGGAGAGATGGCTCAGTGGTTAAGAGTGCCGACTGCTCTTCTGAAGGTCATGAGTTCAGATCCCAGCAACCACATGGTGGCTCACAACCATCCGTAATGAGATCTGATGCCCTCTTCTGGGACATCTGAAGACAGCTACAGTGTACTTACATATAATAAATAAATAAATCTTTAAAAAAAAAGAGAGAGAACATAAAATCGCTCCAGGGGGCAATGCCTCGATTTTTGCTTACTAAGCTCCACAATCCTGGGTTTTTCCTGTTTATTGTTGGTTTTCTTTTCTTGTCTATGTTCTGGTCACCAGTTATTTGTTGTATTCTATGTAACTCCTATTCATATAACATAATTGAGAATAAGATGGAAATAAAAAAAATTATCATTAGAAATTGTAGCTAGGGCTGGTGAGATGGCTCAGTGGGTAAGAGCACCCGACTGCTCTCCCGAAGGTCCGGAGTTCAAATCCCAGCAACCACATGGTGGCTCATAACCATCCATAACAAGATCTGATACCCTCTTCTGGAGTATCTGAAGACAGCTACAATGTACTTATATATAATAATAATAAATAAATAAATCTTATATAAAAAAAAGAAATTGTAGCTAAAGCCACTAGTTTGCAGTAAGCTCCTTGTTCAAATGAGAAATTAGAAAGGGCAGAGGGTTTGTTGAAGGCCCTTCACTCCACTCTAAGTCAACTTTTCTCTGTGATGTGCTACAAGAAAAAGTGGCTAAAGATGGGCTGGAGGAACCGGCGATGGGTAAGAAAGACCCACATCTGTAGACCTATATTTTATTTCTCTTCTAGGTTCTCAAACCTCAGTGCCAGGTCTCAGCAGTAGTACAGTGAATACATGTTTGATCTTTTGCGTGGCAACTCTCTAAATTGAAAAACAATTTACTGGGGATGTAACTCTGCTTGGCTGGTGGGTGTGGAGGCTCTGGGTTCAAGTCCCACTACATAGAAGGAAGTGACTTGGGGACTATGTTTGTGACCATAGGACTAAGCTGAAACTACTCAGGGACACAAGAGTTAGTCATGTGTGGCTGTTGGGTATCAGCACATGCTTTGACAAAATCATCCCTACATAATGTGGTGGAGCAACAGCTCAACCCCCCCAATATGTCGGTATACTCTCCTGCAAGCCTTGTTCCTGCTGCCCACTCAACCTTGATATTCTCCTTTAGATGCCCACAGACTGCATAGTCTCCACAAAACTCAGTGTTTTCTGTTCTTCTTCCCCAGTTCCCTTCAGACATCTGAATCCCTTTCTCTGATATCTCTCAGGACACATGGACCCCTGAGTGATCAGAACCAGAGTCACCCTTCATGTTCTCCCTCTGTGAGTCCCCGTGCATGTGCCCACAACTCCCACATTAAGACCAACTTTGCTCCATTTCCTCTGTACCCACCACCATCTATGCTTATTAGGTCTCGTTTCTTCCAGTCCTAAATGTGTTTGGGTATCACATGCTCCCCCAAATATTAATTGGGAATGTCTTATAATAGTCTAGTATGGTCATTTAGCTTCCTTGCTTAAAAAAGCTAAAACAAAAACAAAACAAAACAAAACACTTCATTGTCTCATCACGGAAAAAATAATACAGGCTTGTTGGTGATTATATGTGATACTCTGCAAGATATGGGCACAACATTGGTCTATTCTGCATAAGAAAACAAGGAGGTTCCATATTAATAAGGGGCAACAACTCCAAGGGGTAAAATAATCACCATTAATATCAAATTTAACATTTGTTAAGGGTAAAACATTATACTGACCTCCCCCCGCCCCCATGAAGCTTTTTATGCATATGTTTCCCTTACTCTCCATACGGTTCTGTGAATAGATGGAATCATTATCTTAGCTTTACAAACCTGAATATGCTCAAGTCACTTCACCAAGGCTACATAGCCTGAGAAGCAAGGTCAGAGCCCAGGCAGGCGGCCCATGGGAGTCTCTAGAGGAGGGAGCAAGCAGCTGCCACCTCCTTCCTCAGAGCCTCGCTGCATCAGGCTGTCTCACCATAAGACAGATCCGGCTCCTTCCCTCTCCGGAGAAAGCAGAACTCAACAGCAGCCACAATTAGGAATTAACTGTTTAAAACTGATAATGCTTCTGAAGGGCCAAGATGATCTTCTTCAGAAGAGGTAATTACCGGAACCCAGTGAGAATGGTGCTGACAATGGAACCTGAGCAGTCCTAACGGAAATGTCAAAAGGATAATGTGTTTTGCAAATGTTTATTGCAAACAGACAAAAGTGGGTTCAATTACTCTTCACAGCCTACACATTTCTTTCTTTGTTGGCTGGAAAACACTCAGGTGTTTTGTTTTTCAAAACGAGGTGGGGGGGAGGGGGGCTGTTTTCTAGAATGGCAAGAAAGTATTTTTAGCTTCAGATTTTTGATCATGTATTTCGATGTCCCGCCTTTTTTTTTTTTTTTTTTAAGCAAATGGCAATGTGGCTTTGAAATGAGAAGGCTAACAAAAGCTAGAGAAGATGATGAATCCACAGGACGTCATATATCATCTGTCCTTTGCCCCTCCCCCTCCAACAGGAACATGTTTTACACCTCATTTGTGATTCTGGGCACTTTGAAACTAGAATCTATATTCAGCACATGTCCCTACATGGTTAAATAAAAATAATAATCATCTTTCTCACGGTTGGCCCTATAGGAGAGATTCCTTTTAACTCCACCTTGGCTACTTTGCTCCTTGTAAACCCATTGGAGTAGGAACACACATTAGCAGTTGTGGAAGTAAAAGTTTTTAAAAAAACAAAAACCAAAAACCAAAAAAAAAAAAAAAAAAAAAAAACAGGTTTTAAATCTTACCAACTGTTACTGTATAGGCACCTTTCCCTTCCCAGCCTCAATCTCCTGCAGTATGTGGTGGAAAGGGAGCTACCTGCTAGGCAGCTGGGATCTTCGTGGGAGCCACTGGAGGAGTGCCATGGACCTAATAATCCTCACTATGTGATTGGACGGGTCAGTGAGCCAGATGTGTTTACCTTTGGTTTTCCTTTCAGTGTGACTCCATAAAGTGAGAATCATTGTTCCCATTTTACAGATAAAGAAAGAGAGACACAGGAGGAGGGGGAGGTAGCTACACGAATGGTGTCAGATTGCTGTTACCCCTACTTACGCGACAATATTAAGTTGAAATCCGGACCCTCAGGTCCTCAGCATGGGACTCTATTTGGGAGGGACCTTTATAGAAGTTGTTACAATGTGATGGCTCCTACCTCGTAGGACTGGATGGTTAGTGTTAGACAAAGGGGAGATTGAAACCAGAGAGAGACATGACAGTGGGAAGACACACAAGGAGAAGGCAGCTGCGTGACCAGAGTGACATATCGACGTCTACAAGCCAACAATGGCCAGAGATGGCCAGATCCGCCAGAAGCTTGAAAGGCAAGAGAACTTTCTCCCTAAGGACCTGGAGGACAGAAGGCCCCGCTGACAGGCTCCTGCCCTCCAACTCTGTGAACCAATGACTCATGCCTTTAGCCACCCAGTTCTTGGGAGCTCACTGGAGCAGTACTGAAAAGTCAAAGCTATTGCCTCAAGTCAAGCCACTCACAGTAGAGCTTAGTCCTTGGTCATCTGGCTTGAACCCTGGTCCCCTAACTGCCGTAGCTGTTGCAAGCTTGACCTTTCACCAAACAGCACAGCCTCTGCTAGAAAGCAGGGTTGCCTGGGCCACTCCAAACCTACCAAATCAGTCTTCCAAACAACATCTTTGGGACTGCTTCGGTACTTTCCAGTTTGAGAAAAACTGCCTTTCCGGGTTGATCAGCAAGGATCTAATCCCGTCTTTTCTGTTTGTGTTTTGTGTCTGACCCGGCCGCCTCTGGTAGGTCTTTCTGTTGTGATGCATCTCCTATTTCATTTTCTCCTCAGCTCAGCAGTCATCCTTAATCCCCCAAGGCTAACATTACTGTTTTACCATGGCCAGGACTCTAAGGAACAATGAAAACAGGATGTGCTTTAGGCGCCTGGAAACTTACTTTCAAGTGGTGCTCTATCCCACTGAAGGTGGATGAAATACCAGACTGCTATGTCATCTCTAAGCTCCAACTTTTTTTTTAAATGTATTCCTAGGGCCATAACCCCAGAAGATAACAACATCAGCTTCTGACTGAACTCCCGAAGTGGCCTTGCCACCTCCTCACATGAATCTCAGATTGTCTTTGCAGGATCCTTAGTGACTTCCCCCCAAAAGCTAATCTGGATCTTTCCTTCACCCTCTCTACCAGTGATATAGAAACCTTTAAGATGAAGCCCGAGTTCCTGAAACTGCCTTTCTCTCTCCTTAGTGTTCTGTCATGCATACATTCCCACCCATCTCCCATGCCTAGCCTCACTTGCTTCTTTATTCTCTAGGTGTGCAAAGCTTCTTTCTTGCCAGGGTTGTCAATCGCATCTTTCAAGGCCCTTTCTTGCACGCGGCCTCTCTTCCCCGAGCTGCTCCGACACAGGTGTCACTTCTCCTTGCTTTCCTGTACTGCGCTGCTAATCAGCCTGTTTATTAATGGTAAGTGGGGTTGTTTTCACTCCTTCCCACACTCCATGAGACCAAGGACAAGGCCACAACTCTCATTAATATGTTTGTATCCCAGCACCCAGTCTGCAATTGGTCCATAGGTAACCTCAATGTGTGCTTGCTGAATAGATGAAAGAAATTGGGAGCTGACCCAGTTTCGGGCAAGCTCTGTGCATTTTCTTCAAGAAACATTTGCTTCAGAAACCCCACTGCCGTTTACAGATTAGGTGCCAGGTGCAGGGGACGTTCAGTATGTTTTTTCTTTTCTTTCTTCTTCTCTTTTTTTCTGAAGAGTCTTTGTTCTTTCCCACATAATACAGCCTCCCGGATCCTATCTTGTTGAACAAAGCTAAAGCATTTTCTCCTAATTGCTTTAGGTAAGGCTGTGAGATCTAATCACTAATCAGATGCTGTGTTTAAGACAGAAAAAAAAATGGCTAATTAATGGAATCCAGTACTGCTGGCATTAAAGATCGTGGCTCAGATGCGGAGTCATCGTAATGGGAGACACGCCGTGGGGTGTGAGAATCCTTGGGCACTAAGTGGCTTTTTCACCCCCCCAGAGATGTTAAAACCCACAATCCCAATCAAATGACAAGTAGGAACTCTGAGTGAGGGTGAACGGTCACGGAGTCCAGGGACTCTGTCCATCCTGTAGGTAGTAACAAGAAATTCTAAAAGTTTGCTTGTTAGAATTACAAACTGTATCTCTTTGTAATTCTTCAATATGGCTTTATTTTCTAACTCAGTGTGCCCATTCCCTTTGCCGACCCTGCTAGCATATCCCTAGTCCCCAGGAGCATGCTGGCAAAGAGGAAGGCAATGATATCAAACAGAGGCAGGGCCTGGGAACACTGTGATGGGGGCAGTGCTGGCTTCGGACCCTGATCCAGCTGCCGGGAAAGAGTGTTATCCCAGAGCTGGGTTTGTGCATAGTCTGTAGAGCAGGAGGACACAGGGTACCAGGAAGGCAGACTGGGGACCGGGGGAGGCTTGGGCAGCCACAGCCTGTGCTCAGGGGAAGCCAGGCCTCAGCCGCTGCTTATGTAATCGACCCTCAAGTTGCTTGTCCTCCCCTTCCCTTCCCTGCTTGACAGTGCTGAGTTACGGTGATAGGATGTCAGAACACCGCGAGGTCCCTGAGGTCACCTCTACCAGCACTGTGACCCCTTCTGTCCCCAGCTGAAAGCCTGCACCCTTCAAGTGTTCAGGTGGCAGGTCTCCAGATCGGGAATAGGAATGGTTCCTGATCAAGATCTGGGAAAGTAGAATGTCATATTCATACAAGATGGGCTGATTTGAGTCTTTTATGTGCCACACGCTCCATCAATTACTATTGAGTGCATTTGCCATGTATGACATTTGCAAAGAAAAATAATATTGAAAAGCTTAAAAGAAGTCATGAATGAATGGAGTGGAGTCCTCCACGGTGTGAAAATTCTACTCCTCCCCAAGCCCATAGCTTCATTCAAAGCTGTTCTAATCAATTTCTCTCAGTGCTTCTCGGGGAAATGTTCAGGCTGGGCCTTCATTCATGGGAAAGTGTAAAGGCGTGAGAACAGCCAAGGATTCTTGAAGGAGGAGGAGATGGGACGGGAAGGCTGACTTTGCTAGGTAGCAAGATTTTTGCTTATGGTCTTTTTTTTTTCTTTCTTTCTTTCTTTTTTTAAATTTAAGAATACTAAGTTACACAGGAAACTAAGCTTTGAGACAATAACCCAGAGTCATTCTACACTGAAATCAATGTGGATGAAAAGGAAGGACACACGGCCAGAGTGTTCTGTCTCAGAGCACAGCCTTGTTGAAGAAAGCCTAATACAAGGGCAGTGGAAAGAACAGTCCTCCTCCATCCGAGGCAGGCCTGAGGCCCTAGATCTGTCCTCAGTGTCTATGAGGTTTTGATAGTGGCTCAACTTTCCCAAATTTTTACTTCTTTCTCTGTAAAATGCATTGTAAATGAAATAACTTGAGAAATGATTGTTGGGCTATACTTCGAAGTTTAAGTAAAAGAATTCAGGTTCAGAAAAATCCATATTTTCCTTTATATAGAGAACCCATATTTTATGTGTAAATGGGCATGCATGTGTACAGGTGCATGCACTTCTATCTTCTTCTATCTATCTATTCTTTATCTATCTATTTATCTATCTATCTACCTATGAATGAATGACATGAAAGCAGAGGGGACTATTGGGATGGGGACTGGCAGGGGTGAGAGGACAGGAGGAGGTAATGGAGTTGATTGTTAAAGGACATAAGATACTTGAAATGAAAGAAGTCACAATGACACCTAATCCATTGTATAATTAATAAATACCAATAGGTTACAAATTAAAATGTTATAAGGACCCTCCATGCACCAGCATTTACGGGTAATGCCACATACAGTGGCTGCTTGGAGTTTGCCTGGGAGGAGTATGACACACTGAGTGAGCAGTATACGGGCCTGGGGCCAACCTGGCGTGGGTACTTTCAATTCAAGAGTGGAGACAAAGCTGGGCGTGGTGGCGCACGCCTTTAATCTCAGCACTCAGGAGGCAGAGGCAGGCAGATTTCTGAGTTCGAGGCCAGCCTGGTCTACAAAGTGAGTTCCAGGACAGCTAGGGCTACACAGAGAAACCCTGCCTCGAGAAGAGTGGAGACAATGCATGAGGCAGATTGAGTCAGAGATGAGCTCTTTCCCGCCCTGCTTTCAACTGATACGACAGTGGAGTGGTCCAGGAAAAAAAGGAACCTCAGTCTCTGAGATCTGTTTTGACATCTTTAAAATGGGAATAGTGGGCTCTCCAGGGGGTGACTGTTGCTCTATGATTTATGACACCCACTTAGGAGATAGACTTCTGGTTTTGTCGGTCATTCTTCTAAAATGAAACATGAAAGACTCTCACCTCACTGCCTGGATGACCTAGACTCATACCTCCATTTTGCTATTGACAAAGGTGCCATTGGAGAATGTCCCAGAACCTCAATACAGTCATTCTCTACCATGGAAAAATATAAAGAAAGAATAATTATGACTCCTTTATAGAGCTGAGCTCAGCATGGTGACAATTACACATGAAATGTTTTGTAAATGGGGCAATAATAGGAAGGTTGGTATAATGAGCATGGTGGAAAATGTTGAAAACATTCTACTCTTTGAGTGGTGGCCAGTATATTATTTCATAACCCAGCTTGTATGGGATGCAACGCTTTTTTTTTTTATTCTATAGATGAAACTACTGAGATTCAGAAGTATTGAACAACTTATCCTATAAGTCACATACCAATCATCGGCCAAGACACAAGTCATATTGCTTACAGAGTCAAAATTCACAGTCTTATTTTTGTACCCTATGTTTCCATGAATGGGTCAGCCATACAAAATGCTAGAGTCCTACAGTTCTCGCAAGGCTAATGGTGGTGTCCAGAGAGACCCACTGAGGCAGAGAATAGTCAGTCAGATGGAGCCTTCATCCCTTACAAAGGAGGCAGCTAGCTGTCTTTGCACAGAGAAGTGTTGAGGGCTTTTTCCAGGCATGCTATGTTAAAAGTCTTACTGTGTTGGGCATCCTGGGAAAAGACACCCACCTCGTTGGGACAAGAGAGGGTCAGCAACCTCAGGTGAACTCGCTCTTGGCTGGGGCCAAGCATAGATGCTGAAAGGAATCGCCTCTTGTTCGCTTAATGCAACTGACATGCTGTTGCAGCCCCAGGGAGCACAGGTCAGCAACTTCATGAATTACACTTTTGCTTGTAATCCAGTTGCAGGGGTGAAATATTATGTTGCCTAGGGCAGGGCTATTCCTGGTTCTTAGTTGTTTAAATTACCAAGTTTCCTGTTTGGAAGGAAGGGAGATTTATTGAATAGCTACCAAGTATCAGGCCTGGTGCCACTGCCTTTGCCTTGATGGCTTTATTTAACCCTTACAAGAACCACATTCTATATTGTGCTATGTGGTTGATTAGATGTTAATAGGCTCTAGTCGTATAAAGAATGTACCAAAGGTCACAGTTTGGTAGTGTTAGAGCAGAGACTCCCAGCCTGTGGTTGTCAGTCTCACCCTGCTGGCAGGAGCATTCTGCCTATCTGTGTAATGCTGGCAACAAATGTACCTGTGCAGTCCACAACCCTTCACTGATGAAAGGCCTGCAGTGGTAGGCAAGTGGGGTCTAGCCCAGAGGAAGCCTGCTAGTTTTGTAAACAGACAATAATTCGCTCATTTGCTAATACTGCATCTCAGCTCAAGTCTGAGTCCTGTGTGCCTTCACTCTGTCATAAGGCATGAAAGCAAGGGTGCTTCTACAGTCCAGTGTTGAACATCATATTTGAGCCTGGCAGTAATGGTGCATCCTTTGTCTCGACATCAAAAGCCCATTTATAGCTTGACAAGTCTGTATATGTATAGAAAACCACAAATAAGTACAGAAAATCAAGCCCCTCCGATATCCAATTGTCCCATTTTCCAAGAAAATGAAAGCAAGGATAACTTAAAATGAATAAAAATATACTCTCCATTTGGAAGTCTGCAATTGACAGTGTTTACCAGAAATTACATGAGCTGTAGACTCGAGCGTCTATTTGATTGTGGGGTTGAATCCACGCCTGAGCTCTGAGATTCAGGCTTGGTGAGTGATTGCTCCGGCTGGGGGAATTGGCAGTGTGACCGGGGCCGAGGGAAGGATAAGATGATTAGGTCCAAGCCTCCACTTCACTGCCTCTTCCTCCGAGATTTAGAATCCATCTCTCTTTCACTCTCTTAATATTTCCTGAACACCGTGAATTTCTCCAGGGGGCTTTATGGCCAGAACTGATCACGTTCAATTCTCCTGGGAGGAAATAGGCGGGTTTGTCTTGTTTATTTATTTATTAAGTAAAGAGCAGGAGTGGAGAGGGGACCGTTTGCTGGAGTAGCTGGAGAAGCCTAGGCAACTCAAGGCTGATCAGCCCCCAGCCTGACTCTCTTCTCTAGTGGATCACTGTCCCCAAAGCCTGTCTTCTGCTTTCCCATCCTCTTGCATGCCTTTCTTCTCCTCCCCCTCTTCCTTGCCTTGGCCTTTGCAATGACTTTAAGACTTCGCTCTGGACAGACACTTCTAGGCACCGTTACCTAGCTTCACTCTAAGTATCTCAGTTAACCACAGATTTGTTGTGAACACTCTGATCAGCCATCTGTCCAGGTTGGGGACTGAGGGCTGAGAGCTAGCTTCTCCCTCCACCTGCTGCTCAGCATCCTTGCCACTTCTTCCAAAGACAGCAGTGTCTCAGAGCCTGCCTGTTCTCCAGAACTTGAATTTGCCCATACTCCATCCACAAGGCTGTGAGCTTTCCCTGTGGTCCTGGTCACTCACACCCTCATCTCCTTTGTTTCTCATCAAGCTCCTGCTCCTCACAGGAGCATCCTGGTAGAATCTGTCTGATGCCCTTCATGGTTTCTAGGTTTTGATTCCCGCTAAGGCCGACAAATACGAGGCATCTCTGAGATGCTTTCTTCTTCCTCTCCTGACTGACCCCCCCCCCCGCCCCCACTAGGCAGCTACTCAGGTCCGAAGTCTCAGCCTTTGGATTTATCTGTCAAAACATGGGGTGTTCAGCACCGTGTGGTTAGCTGAGACTCATCAGTAAACTCAGGGGCACGCCATCAACTTCCTGTGGATGAGTCCTGTGTTACTGCCTTGCGGGGAAAGAATCCCAGAGGTGGGACCTTGAGAGAGACCATCAGAATGCTCAAAATGTTTAGGGCACCTCTAGGCCTGAGACCTCTGACACTGTGAGCCAGGGCAGCCGGTAGCAGGAGCTGCTTCCTCAATGATAATGTCAAATCTTTGCTTAAGACTGTGTCACACCAGTGACCGTGAATATAACGATAAAATGGTGCGATCTTTAACTCT
Organism: Mus pahari; assembly: GCF_900095145.1. Lineage (NCBI taxonomy): Eukaryota > Metazoa > Chordata > Mammalia > Rodentia > Muridae > Mus > Mus pahari. Next base: position 54,930,927 of record NC_034595.1, read on the forward strand.
AAGACCCTTGAGGAGCAAGGCAAGGGGCATTCAGAGTCGTGCAGCTCAGGAAACACAGGACATCTAGGTCAGCTTCTGTTTCCCAGATCAAGAATTAGAAGCCCGGAGGTGGTATTAGTACTGAGACACCAGCCTAGGGTCACCTGGGTAGCTACGGATGGAGATTTCATTATATCTGAATGTTAAACACATGATAGGTGATGATACTGGGCAGGGGTCGGGAAATATGGTGAGGGTTACTTATAGAAGTAGCATTTAGACGCACATGTTGAAAACACAGAAAAGACGTTATTTTTCAAGTCGATCCTTGCTCACCAGGGATCCATCCTTCATCCACGTGTTCATGGAGGACTTCTGTACACAGATCCATTTCCCAAGTGAACATGATAGCCTAGCAGGGCAGAAGGGAACATGAGTCTCACAGAGCCCGTGCATAGATGGCAGGACCTGGCTGTGCAGTGATAGAACATTCTCTCCTTATCTTCCCTAACTTCGAAGCTTTCTGCTCAAGCAAATTGCTCTTTGAAATGACATGCATACAGAGCTATAGGAAATAGAACGGATTTGCCCATGTTTCCTGAATGAAAAGCATCCCGTCCAAGAGAGTGCCATGCTGGGGCCACCGTGTATAGGAAGAGGTACTGGACTAAGTAGCTGTTGGCTGTGTGGGGACATCTGTAATTCAGGAAGGCCCCCACAGGCAGGGAAAGAGAGGTACTGGGTGTGGTACCTCACATCCTCCCCATGGCCTCGGATTTCTTTGTCTCTGCTTACTCTTCCACCTTGGCCTCTCTCCCCTCCCTATGTTTACTTTCTCCCCAGGTCTTCTTTTATAGTTTTGTAAAACAGGTAAAATACTAGATTGAGATCCTGCCTGAAATTGCCTTGGGGTTAGGGACCAGCAAACTCAGGACCCAGCACTAGAGAGTGGAGGAGACTGGGTCACAGGTCGGCACATGCCTCTGTGACTTCAGCTTCCCAGCTCCTCCAAGCACGAAGCTCAAATCTGGATTCATGCTGCAAAGCCTTCCAGTATTGCTAAGTAACTTGAAAGTTCAGATTTAGTATGATGGTCATGATTCTTAAATAGTACCAATTAATTAAACTTTATATAAAAGGCAAGAAATGACCCCTAGGCCTTCAGAGTGGTCTGTAGTAGTAAACGTCATTTAAAATCTGACTTCTCGACTCGCTGTTTAACTCCAAGCACATTTTCTTAACCGGAGTGTTAGTTCTACTGGCTGTCAAGTAGCCTAGAAGATGGAATATCAAAGCCCACCTCACTGTCCTCTGTAAATTTGATGGCATCACAACTAATAATTCCCTCTACTCCCTCCCAACCACCCCACAGGGTGACTGTGGTGTTTCAGTCATAGATACATCTGATTCCAGAGAGGCAATACCAGTGGGTCCTGCACTATCAGCCCGAGTTCTCCCTGTAAATGATCAAATCAGGAGAAGCTCACAGTGTGCTTTCACCCTGCTTTGTTGAAAGCCATTTCCCCAAAATGCATTTTCACGTGGGCAATGAGTCTCTATTCATGCACAATTTCACATGAAAAGATTTGCCCTTTTCATCGCACGCATGGCTTGAATCGGCCAGCCTGCGTGAAAATATTTCCATTCATTAGCATGCCAAATGATGTCACTGGCCTGGAACTTAGGTCGAGATTGCCATAGACTCACAGAACCCTACGACTCCAAGCATTCTCGGAGGGCCCTGGAGTCTAACCTTCCAGCTAATGGTTCTTTAAGTGCATCTGAAATCTTCTTCTGTGGTGGTGGAGCTAACCATCCTAAGAAGTTGCCCTGACCACTCTTCTTACTTGGAATGCCTTCCTTATATTGAATATAAGCTGGAATTTCACTAATTTCTGCTCACTGATCTACCTTCCCGAAAAAAAATGACAGGAAGTTTGACGGCAGTACTTCATGAGTGCCCACAGAATAATTGTAATAGTAAGAGGGTACATCACACATGTCAGAGATGTTCTAGATCTCCAATGCATATTTATTTATTTCACATGCACGAAGCCACTCTAAGGCTGGCTCTGATGTCATTCTGATTTGATAGATGAGGCACAGAAGTTGCATACCCCAGTTCCAGGGCTGTTAGCCCTTAATGATTAAAGCTATACATCACCCTATGTACCAGGATCTACTGTAAGATGGAGATGCATGATGTAGCTCATAGCCGACTCTACTAATTTGCTGTAAAATGAGTTTGTGTATGTTATTTGGTATCCACAGAAATGTATTGATCATTGGTATATATTCATTGTGCCCAGTGGTTAAGTCTTTTCAAGATATTGTCATACAAGCACGTTATGCACTTTGACCTTATTCGACCCCACACCCTTCAATTTCTCCCTCCCAGACAGCTCTACCTTCACGGTGTTCCCTCCACTCTCTCAGACAGACCTTCCATGTCTGTGGTAGGGTGTTACTGAAGTATATAGGATCCAGAACTTACAAATGAGAGAAAACATGAGGTATTTGTCTTTCTAAGTCTGACTGTGTCTTTTTAATATGATCTCCAGATGTATCTATTTCCCCACAGAGGACACAGTTTCATACTCCATGGCTAACTAAAACTCAGCTGAGTATATATGCCACATTTTCTTTATCCACACATCTGCTGACAGGTTGATTCCTAAACAACTATTGGAAATAGTGCTACAGTGAACGCACATAGGCAAAAACCTGTGTGGTACAATGAGTTAGAATCCTTTGGCTACATGCCTATGAGTATAGGTGGGTCATATGGTAATTTCATTTTTAGTTCCATCCTGTATGCCAGCATTTCTCAACCTGTGGGTCTCAGCTCCCACAGGGGTCACATATCAGAAATCCTGCTTATCAGCTATTTACATTACAATTCATAACACTAGCAAAATTGCAGTTGCTAAGTAGCATTGAAATAGTTTTATGGCTGGGGGTGAGCACAGCATGAGGAACTGTATAAAACAGTCTCAGCATTAAGAAGGTTGAGAACCGTTGCTTAAGCTATCTTCACTTCACCATTCCCTTTGCTGTGCAAAAGCGCTTTATTCTCGTGCAATGCCATTGATCAGCTGTTGGTTTTATTTCCTCCACTATTGGAATCCTTTGTTGAACACTCTTGCCAAATCCTTGTTTTCCCATATATTTTTCTGTAACAATTTCAGAGTCTTACTTATGGTAAGGTCTCTGACCCATCTTGAATTGGTTTTTTGTTTGTTTGTTTTTTGTTTTGTTTTGTTTTTTGTGTACATCGTGAGAGGTGGAGGTGTAGTTGCTCTACATGTAGCTATGCAGTTTTCTAGCACTGTTTATTGGAGAGACTACTTTTCCAATATATAATGGGTGTTTTGTTGTTGTTTTATCTTTAATCTCAAGTTGGTTGGGTCTGTGCGGGTTTATTTCTAGATCCTCTCTTCTGTTCCATGAATCTACCTGTCTGTTTTCATGTCTCTAAATTTGTTTGTTGTAGTTGTTGTTGGTTTGGTTTGGTTTTAGCTATGGCTAAGTTAACTTAAAATCAGGTATGATTGATACCTCCAGCACCATTCTTTTGCCTGGGATTCTTCGGCAATTTTTTTTTGTCTTTTCTGTCTCCATATGAAGGTTAGGATTGTAACTCTTATTTCTTTGAGGAATACCTCTGGGATTTAGATGGGAATTCTGTGGACTCTGGATTTCTTTTGGTAACTGAGCCACTTTACAATATTAATTGTGCCGATCCACTGAGCGTGGGAGGTCCTTCCGTCCTCTGGTGTTGCAGTAAGTGTCTGTCCTTGGTGTTTTACATTTTTTACTGTAGAGACTTTGCCTCCTTGGTTTGGTTTATTTCTACACATTTTTGAAACTATTGTGACTGGGATTGTTTTCTATATTTCTTTTTCAAAACATGTTTGTTACTGATCAGTGAAAACTACTGATTTGGTATATTTATATTCTGTTGTTGGGTTGAAGGTGTTTATCAAGCCTACACATTTTGTAATGAGGTTTTCCATGATTTACATACAGGGCCATATTGTCTGTAAATAGGGATAATGTGACTTTTTACTTTTTCTATTGTTATTAATATTTTTTTATTTTTTGATGTTATTGTCCTAATCTAAAATTTCAATGACTGTATAAAGGAAGAATGAAGAAAGCAGACACTTAAATCATTCCTGGTTTTAGTTTTTCCCCATTTAATATGACGTACATAATAGGCTCCTCATACACAGCCTTTGTTAAACTGAAGTATATTCATTCTTTTTAATCCTAGTCTCATCAAGTTTTTTATCAAGAAGTGATGTTACATTTGCCAAAGGGCCTTTCTGCATCTATCAAAATGATTGTATGGCTTTTTTTTTTAAGTATATTGACATGTGATGTATTACTTTATTGTTTTGAACCATCCTTGCATCCCTGGGATCAAGCCAGCTTCATCATAGGAAATGATCTTGTTATGTTCTTAAATTCAGTTTGCTGATATCTTATTGAGAATTTTACTTTCCATCTACAACAGGGGGATTCAGTTATAATTTTCCTTTTTATTGTATATTTATCCAGTTTGGATATCAAAAGGAGATTGGTAATGTTCTTTCCATGTCTATGTTGTACAATCGTTTAAGAAGCATTAATATTTATTTTTTCTTCAACTGTTTGGTAGAACTTAGCAATGAAGTTGCCTAGCCCTGGAATTTTTGTTGGAAGATGTTATTCTTTCAATATCATTGTTTGTTCCATAGTAATTTAAATTGTGATATACTCTTAAGTTTGGGAGGTCATGTATATCTAAAAGCTAATCTACTTCTTTCAGGTTTTCCAATTTGTAGGAATATAGGTTTTTAAAGTTTGCCATAATACTCCTCTTAATTTCATTGTCATTTGTTGTAATGCCATTTCTTCAGCTCTAATTTTATTACTTTAAATTTTTTCCTCTTTTTATATTTTGGTTATTCTGACTTTAGAGTCACAGAGGAGAACTACTTCCTTGGAATGTCTGTGAGAAGGTCTCCAGGGAGCTTTAGCCAACTCTGGATGTTGGCAACACAAGGCCTTGGCAAGATTCCTAGGCTGAGGAAAATGGAACCTTAATGGTAATTCTAAGAGAGTGTGGAAACCCAGAAGGCCAATAAGACTGTGGGCAAGAAAGATCTAGATTACAAAATCTTAGTTGGATCCAAGGATTCCATAGGGAATTGGTCTAGAAACCATTTATGTCATATTCTTGCAAAGAGTCTGTCTGCATTATACCATGTCCTGAGAACTATTAAAGACTGTGGACACTCTTGAAATTAGAATAAATATACTTAGCACTAGGAGTGGGGCATTAGCACTAGGAGAAGCAGGGACAAACGTTTGTGGCTTACCGTGATATGTTTTGGTGACAAGTTGTCATGGGGTGGAATTGTAATGGTTGGTTTTATTATCAACTCAGTGGTATTTAGAACCATCCAGGAGACGCGCTCTGGATGCTTGAATAAGAATGTTTCCAGAGAGATTTAATGGACCCTGAATTTGGTCTGCACCATTCCATGCCTGGGGTTCTAGGCCAAACACAAATACGGAAAAGAGAAAGGCAGAAGAGCACCAGCATTTGCTTGTCTCTGACTGCAGATGCCGTTAACAACGCCTTAGGCTCCAGTTACATGACTTCCCACCACCATGGACGGTATCTGATGTAAAAACCATGCATTCTTCCTTAAGATCTGTTGCCACGTATTTCTTCACAATACTGAGAAAACTAGTAGAATGTTTCAATCACAATCTGATGGGAAGGTTCCTTGGTGGGCTCCTGTTAGGTATTCTAAATGCCTTCTATACATGATGGACATCTCTTTATATTAATTTGGGAAATTTTATTCTATGATTTTTATCTAATACATTTTCTATGTCTTTGGTTTATAGTTTTCCTTCTACATACACTGTGTTGTCACAGTGCACTACATACTGCACTGTTCATACTTTCTTAGTATTTTACCTTTATGTTTGTCTGAACATTCTAATTTAACTTCCTTGTCATCAAACTCTACCTTCCAGTTAGTCTTTTCCTTCTGTGAGGTTTCCATCATGTATTTAATTTGACTTATTATTTTCATTTCAAATTTTCAATATTAAAATTTTAGTATTTTTATCTACTTATTTGATTCATTTTAGCACACTATATTGGATTCCTTACACATTCGTCTGCTTAGTCCTCTCAGTTCATTCAGGAATTACTTGCATCTTCTTTTGTTTTGTTGAATATTCTTATCATCTTTCTTTTGAGTTCTTTGGGGTTTATATAATTCATTCTCATAATAACCCATTACCATGAAGTGTGTGATTTTGAAAGAGTCATGTTCCCTTTATTATTTCTTCACTGGGACTTGTTCATCTTAGATTATATTATTGTCTGCCATTTTAAAATCACCTCTATTTGCAATAGTCAAGAAAAGTAGGTCATAGCAGAGTTGTAGTATCATTTATCCCATCTAGAGCAGGGCTATGTGACCATAGTTACACCCTCAGGCCATGTACTTGTGACGAAAAGACCTGCCTCCTGTCACCATTGCAAGGAGAGAATATTAACAACAAAAGCAACCACAACTCGCAAATAGGTCTGCTGTACTGAATAATCTCATTTTCCTAGGGCTTGAGCTGCCCTGTCATGCTTTTATATGCTTTATCCTCTAAATCTAGAATGCCTCCCATTTGGTGTCTGTGTGGTTCTGCGGTTCCCAGGTCCTGTCCTCTTAGTGGGTGGAGACAGTGTTTTGACGTTTAGAAATGTGGTTCTGCTGAGATTTCTGTGGACTGCAGTTTCTCTTGAAGTCTGTTCTCCTTTTCCCCTGTCTAATAGTTAGGGATGGTGCAGTCAGGGGTTCTCCAGTATAACCTGTGACTCGACAGCTGACAAAGTTCATTTAGCTGTTTCCACTTCTGAAACTTCTTTTCTCTTTTGTCTTTAGTTTACGGACCCAGAGTGGGGGCAGGGAGACCCCGTGCCCTCCCTATCGCTTTGTTCAGTGCTTGAGGTTATAGTCTGTTTCCGTTACACACCTAATGTTCGATGTTTCTGTTTTTCATCTCGTCTCCCAGACTGCTGCTTTCTGACGCGCTCCATCACCTTCGCACATGCCTTTCCTCTTCTTCTTTTAGCTCACAGGACAAAGCAGACTGCTGTCTCTCCTCTGCCAACTCAACCAATCTCCTTTCCCAGAAATTTAACCCAGAGCGATTCCACTTTTCATGGATCCTGTCAATATAATCTGGATACATTGTGTCCAGTGATTTCTGACAGGGGCTTCATGTCTTTTAAGTAAACATTTAGGAGTCCCTGGACAAGGCTTTCCCTGCTCCTGCTCTCAGTGGCAGTCCTTCTTCACTCTGCCACCCTTCTACGGATGCTCTTCACTCTCCACTGTCTATTTGACTGACTGTGAAGGATGTTTTCCTGCCGTTTTTCTGTCTCAGAATACAGTGTTCTCGTGTGTAGAAGATCCTGTGATCATGGCCCTGGCTCAGGACTGCTATTATACTTCTCTCATCTCTTCCAATTGTCTTAGTCTATTGCAAGCACTATGTTAGTAATGAAAGATAAATATATGGGATTTTACTAGCTTTATCCTAAAGACTATTCTGGTAAAATAGTGAATGTGACACAACATTATGAAAAAAGGTAGGAAGGGGACATTAAAGAGAAGATAGCTCTTCTCTACTGAAGTGGGGGCATCAAATACATGTGAGTGAAGAAATTAGGAATGAAGGAATGATATATACATATGGAGCACTGGGAGTACCCATATATCTACAAATCTAGAAATCATTAAACTCTAAGGTAATATATAGTTGCCCTTAATGAAGCCACAGAAGGAGGCCACATAATTTACCAATATTACAGAAGGGAAAAGAAAGAATAAGATTCAAGCGAAACCAAAAAAAACTTAATTTAAGTAAAATCATGCCTAATAACATGCAGCATGTCCTATAGAAAACCATCTATGAATTTTAACTTTTGTATTTTTGTGTCTATGGGGGTGTTTGTGTACATGTGTAAGGGTGCTTATGGATGGTGGAGAAGGCATTGGGTCCCTTGGAGCTGGAGGTTGTGAATCACCTAGTATATGTGTGTGTGCTGGTGACTGAGCAGAGGTCCCCTGGAGGAACAGCAAGTGCTCTGAACCACAGACACAACTTTTTATCTCGTTTTTTATTTAAAATTTATTTAAATATCCTTATTTATTTATTTATTTATTTATTTAAATCGCATACAAAGATAAAGCAGCAGATGTTGGTCATGCATAAACTGTGTTTCAAATGGTCTGTTAAGAAAATAAAGTATTGACTCATGGGAATAATGACTACTGAAGACCACAGAAGAAATACAGCTGGTTGCAAAGGCCATGGAGAACTTTCACTTCTCCTGATAGGTTTGCAACAGTTTAAAACAATCTTAAAGGCAACTGGGACTAAAATCAGTGTTAATAATTATCACCTATTCATGGCCAACACAGAGCCACTTGTTTTATAACTTAGTGTCACTTTGTTTATTTTACTGTACAGCTCTGAAGCACTGCAGCTCACGAAAAGGCCACATCTGGCAATGAGGGTGCAGAGCAGTGCTCTTTGGGCCTTTCTCTTCAATGGGTAATGTTAGATACTCGAACCTCCAGCTCAGGGGGGAAATGAAAGGAAACATAGCAATTTAAAGGATTTCTGATTATAGACTTTAAAAAAATGCCATTAGGAAACAGTGATTTAATTTGGGGCTAACTACCAAATATAAACTATCAAGCAAAAACTCCCACCTTTGTGCAATTCAAAATTATTTCATTCCCGATTCAGCCAACACTACAGTTTAAATGACAGGCACATGCCAGGTGATGAGCAGACGTGAAAAAGCAGCTTCCTTGGAAGCAGAGCACCGACCCTCCCTTGGAGGCTGTGTTCCTTCACTTTTAAATCTATCCTGAGTCCTGTAATCCAGTACATTTCCCCCTAAACCTGTAAGTGTGCACTTGATTGTCTTCCATCTACAAATGAATGTATTGAAATCAAGAACTTGCCCAAAGTCACTGTCAACTTGTGAGTGGCGAATGTCATTCTCAGACTCAGGTTTCCTGAGATTAAGACTTTGGGGAGTTTCAGTGACATCAAGGGCCCTTGAGGGGGTGGGGAAAACAGCATTTTGTAAAATGTGACTTTCTAACTTCTACTTTTTGTCCTTGAAACCGAGAAAGAAAATTGTAGGTGGAACTAATAGTCTTTGAATGGCGGGCCTGCCTCCTGTTCAGCTGTCCTTCCCACTGTGCAGAAACCATGACATTGGTTATGATTTGCTCTGTGCCGAGGGTGTGCACATTTAAGTGGAGAGTCCCTCAGAGCACGCTGTGCACCTGCCAGTGACGAATCACCGTTGGGGCTGGGAGGGGGCATATGAGCTCCTAATTGTCTCTTCTCCATTCAGAGGACACCACGTCTCATGGGGAGAGGGCAGGAAGTAAGAGGCTGGTGCGCAAAAGGCAGTGGAATCTTTATGCCCAAGGTCACAGTGTCCTTTCATCTTCACTTGTGACTTAAGTAACCATTACTGATCCTGAAATCATATGTCTTCTAAGTGGTGCCAGTTAGCTTATCCACATGCCAGGAACTAAAGGAAGAGAATGCGTCTAGAGAGTCCCTTGGCAAAATAATTATGTGTTCCCTGATTGTTTCTCTTGCTCCTCAAAGTAGCCATATGATGTGCAGAGAAAATTTTCTAAAATCATCAACCTGCCCAGCAGACAGGGAGAGCTAGATAACACTGTGGTGTGTGGGTTTTAAAATTAGAGTTAGGGCTTAGACTAGAAGAGTGGACATAAATCCTGACCAGACTGTCTACCAGTTATCCTTGGTTCCACCGGCTGACAGTAGCCCTCCATGGGAGCCTAGAGGTTCTACCTGTTTCTGACTCACTTATGGATCACCAGAGACATGCAGCTCTTTCTCCATGTGAGATGCCCAGGAGTACCCAAGATGACCTCCATCAAGGTACCCTAATTCCAAGGGTATAATATTAAGAAGGAATGAGCCTCAGATGGGGTTTCCACCTTCAGACAGCATACGAATGAATGTGTCTCCCGTGTCAGATAATTAGTGTATGCACCAAGTACACGTACATCCCCATGGTACAGTAGTACATGGAATGTCTTGGTCCTGCGTCACTGATAACTGATGTATATAAATGTTTATGGTACAGTGACATGTAGAGTGACTTGTTCATGTGTCACCAATAACATATGCACATGCCAAATATATTGTACTGCATGGGCGCAGTGGTACACAGGACAAAGGCACAGGGATTGCCCATTTCAGCACTGATGCTCAGCCTGCACCAGGTCCATCTTGTGGGATTCTCATGGCCTTCTTACTTCTGTGTCTTCACAGCCATGGCTCTCTGTGGTTTAGATATCATTTATAGGCACCGTGGCTTCTCAGCACCCACCCTTGTCTCAACCCTGGCATCCCTTCTTCATGTCAGCCTTCATCTCATGTCTCAGGAAAGTCTTCTTGGGTTTCCCTTCTTTGGATTGCTTATTTCCATAAAATCCCAGAGAGCCCAATGTTTTTGAGTGTGTATTGGGTCACATTGGTAAGCAATGCTTTTTCTATGCTACAGGCATGATAGATCTTGGAGAACCTAAGAAAGTTTTTCAAGTATCCAGGCTCCTGTTAACATTTTACCAACAATCAGGTTCCTGGCCTCAGGGCAGTTCTATTAGTCTAGCAGGCATCCTCTAAGAATACTTTCTATACCCGTTGTCATATCATCCTCCTGATGAGAATGGCTTGGGACTCAATTGGAATTGATGATTTCTTCCCATTGTGTCCCAAGGTTAGGCAGGTTCAGGGTTACTTACCGGTTCTTCTCTTCTCATCCCCCAGTTAGAGAGAAAACGTTTTACCCTAGATTCATCTTTACCCTTGTTTTTAAAATTGGCCACCTACCTACTTTTACATTTTTCTTTTACTGAAATACTGTGGTACTCTGCCTTCTTTCTGCTCTGACTTGCCCGGGTTGGTTGCCCCTTGTGGTACTCCTATGGTGCCCAGATGGATGACTTGAGGAAAAACCACACCACACTTGCATTGACTGGGATTAGACGTTCTCTAGTCACTGTGGCTGATCACAGGTTTTACTTATTCAATTTATAATTCTGCAGTTACCACGGAGTTCAGTTGAGATCCTGGGTCTCGTCAGTTTTAATGAGTCTTGTCAGGCTCTGCGTAAGTCAAATTGAATACTACCACTGCATTCTTCACTGACCTGTCCTACTAATATTAGCTCATGTGGCTGTAGACCCCTAGTTTTCAACCTTCCTAACGCTGAGACCCTTTAATACAGTTCCTCATGTTGTGGTGACCCCCACCCCCCAGCCATAAAATTATTTTTGTTACTACTTCATAACTGTAATCTTGCTACGATTATGAATCATAGTATAAATGTCTCTGTTTTCCTGTGGTGTTAGGCTACCCCTGTGAAAAGATCATTCAACCCCCAAAGGGGTCGAAACCCACAGGTTGAGAAGGTCTGTTGTAGACTCTCTTCATGCTGTGTGAGTTTGCCCAAGCCTACCCTAGGAAGACTACAAGTCTCCATCCTGTCAAACATAGCTTTGCCTTATATAGTAAAGGCACCCACCTGGAACATTGATGTCCCCTCCTCATGGGATGCAATTTAAATATATATATTCTGATAGGAAGTGTGGGTAGTGGTTGTATTTGCATATTTTAAGTCAGTGATTAGTTTTCGAGACGACTCGAGCTTCCTGAACCTCAGTGTCTTTAATTATCAAAGAGGGTGCATATCAGGAGCGTGGTGAGGCTCAGATGAGACGTGTACACTGTACAGCCTGTGGGAAGCAGTTGATTGCCTGGTAGGCTTCACCGTTTCCAATGTTAGTCATTAGGATATCGCTGCAGACCAAGATGGAAGCAAGGCATAGAAACCCTGTTCCTTTCTTGAATAAGAAGACAAATCTAGATGAAAAGTGACTTCATACCTTCCACGGGCATTAATTAAGCTCTAGCACTACAATGTAGTCTGTGTACATTCAAAGCTGATGTCAAGGCTGGAGAGATGGGCCAGTCATTGTGAGCGCTTGCTGCTCTTGCAGAGGACCTAGGTTTGACTCCCAGCATGCACATGGTGGCTCCCAACTGCCTATAGCTCCAGTTTCAGGGGATTTGACACCCTCTTCTGACCTCCCTGGCTTCTCCACACATGGAATGCACACATACACATAAAATTAAAAAAAATTAAAAAAAATAGTTTTAAACCAATAAATTAAAAATAAAAGGTTAATGTCCAGGGCACATCTCTGGTGCTGAACAGTAAGAGGGAGGTACTAACTTGCTAGTACTCTCAGAGTCGTCCTTCTAAAGGGGGTGAGAACAAATTGATCTTGGTGAGTTCCCTTCCTATTCCACCTTGATGCTTTGTTTTAATTTAATTTTTGTTTGTTTGTATATAAGTATACAAAATAGTGGGGTTCTTCTTACTGGTTAAATTTGTTCTTTAGAAACTTAATACAGGTGTATAATACATTCTGTTAACTCTCATCCCCAAAAGTCTTGCATCTGCCTTCTGCCCTGTTATCTTTTCCCTCCTCCCTACAAGTCTCATTTTCACATTCATGTCTTTTGTCTGACTTTAACCGGAATTCTGTGTTAAAGAATTCTTCAGGGTTGGAAATACCGACTGAAGCATAGTGGGTCCATTGTTAGGTATACTACTAGGAACAATGGCTGCCCCTTCCCCAGTAGCCATCACTACTCAATAGTCCCTCAGGGCAGAGGAGGTCTCCATGAGCCCCTTCTCTGAATACTTGTACACACTCCCAGTCTTTTCAGGCCCAGAGCAAGCTGCTAAAGTTGTGTTTGCAATGACTGTGTCATGCCTTGGGATAGCATTTCACAGCCTTCTCCTCCACATCCAGCTCTTAAATTTTTTTCAACCCCCTCTTCTACCATGCTTTCTGAGCCAGGGTTGAACACACAACAGTCACTTATTGCCAACACTTTGATTATCTATGAACCTATTCATTCACAGTCATTCTCTAAGCAGTTGGAGGTTAGGGGGCAGCAGTAGCATGGCGGTGTTCTTAGTGCTCTCAATACTGGGGGCAGCAGTAGCATGGCAGTGTTCTTAGTGCTGTCAATGTATGCTTCTGGTTACTATTTTATACTGTACATGTTCAGAATCACTCTGCTGTCTTCCTGTCTGCTCCTTCTTACGCCCAGTGCTCCCCTTTCTCTCCTCTTCTTTCTGCTTTGTGTCATGTATATTATACCCACATATGAGAAAAATCACAAAAGATTGTCATTTATTCTCTCTGGTTTCTCTCTCTTGACCAATTCATTGCTCCATATGGTTCTTCTTTTTCACATCATATATGTGTGATATAATGATATATATGCATATATATGTTTGTAACACACACCTGTGTATGTGTGTGTGTGTACGTGTGTGTGTGTGTGTGTGTGTGTGTGTGTACATATGTACAAAATACATACATCTTAACCTAGATTCTGGGTATGAGAGAAAACATGTATTATTTGTCTTTCTGAGTCAAGGTTATTTTACATGATATGATTGATGATCTCTAGCACCATCCATTTTCCTGCAAATGACATAATTTCACTCATCTTTATGGGTGAATCAGACTCCATTACACACATATGCCACAGTTTCTTTATTCATTTGCTTTCTGATTGGCATCTAGGCTGGTTTCATTTCTTTGTTACTGTGAACAGTACTACAATAAACAGGGACACACAACTACCTCCACAGTCTGTTGACTTAAAGCCTTTGGGTGTGTACCCAGGTGAGTCATATCTGGCCCATGTGAGAGTTCTATTTTAGGTTTTTGGGAAACCCCCATGCAAATCTTCATAGTGTCTGAAGTAGTTCACATTCCTACCAGCTAAGTACAAGGATTTTCATTTCCCCACATCCTCACCAGTTTCTGATGTCATTAGCTCTCTTTATGACAGACATTTTAGCTGGAGCAAAGGGGAATGTAGTTTTCATTTGTGTTTACCTGATGGCTAATGTTGGTGGACTTCGTATTTCTTCAGTTGAGAGCTATCTGTTGAGTTGATTTTCCCATCTGTTGATAGGGTGGCTTGGGGTAATTTTTGGAGTTCTCAATAGGTTTTTGATATTTCCCCCCTTGCCAGATGAGGAGGAGCATCTTCTCCTACTCTGCGGACATCTCCTCCCTCTGTTCCCTGCTGCTTTGTCATGAAGCATTTTCATTTCAGGCAACCCCATTTGCAATTCTTGCTGCCTGTTCTGGGCTAGTGGAGTCCTCTTGAGAAAGTCCTATGTCTTCGAGTATTTCTCCTGTGTTTTTCCCTAATACTTTCAGACTTTCAGGGTTTTTTTATCAAGGAGTTTGATACACTTCTCATGGACTTCTCATACAGGTTGAGAGATATAGGTTTGCTTTCATTCTTCTACATGTGGACCATCTTTCTCAGCAACATTTGCTCAACTGAATAACTTCTCTGACATGTGTTTTTGACACCTTTATTGAAAAATCAGCTTGTGGAAGCTCTGTGGATGTATTTCTTGGCCATCTGTTCCATTTCATTTATCGGCATGTCTTTCTATGTACAGTGCCATGCTGTTTTTGTTACTGTGACTCTGTAGTATAGTTTGAGATCATTACTCTTTCTGCTTAGTATTCTTTGGTCTGTTTGAGGACTGTTGTTATTCCATTTGAATTTAAGGAATTTGGGAGGAATCTTGATAGTGATGTTACATTTATAGCTTCCCTTTATATGTATAAACTCAGGCCTACAACTTTTTTTTCCTTGACCCAAAACACATGGCTATTAGTACATGGCCACAATATAAATCAAGCCTGTCACATTCCAAGCCTTAAGCCCTATTTACTGACTAATACCTAAGAAAGGTATTACCAGTAGGATGCAGGAATTACCAGTAGATATAGGGACATTCTTGTGTGGCACATACATAAGCACATATTGTTTTAGCTTTATATAACTTTGGAAATTGTGCCAGAGAAATATGACTAGATGCTGAGGAAGGGCTGGTATGTCTTTCAGTGCTAGAGGCTGTCTTTGCAAAGCATCCTGTAAATGATAGGGCTTTGGGATCACAGATCTGAGACAGGAGACATTAAGAATTACACTCCCTTGTCTCCCCACCGTATGAAACTGCAGTAGCAGGGAGAAGCATGCACACTGACCTGTTGGGGCTGAAGCCACAGGACTGAGGTCAGGCTCACACAGGTGTGATTTAACACATCTGCCTGAATCTTTGAACTTGATACTGTAGGCAATGAGAGGTTGTCAGTGACATCATGACATCATCTAATAATACCTATCCTTCGAAGTCAGTGTGTGATTACTTTCCACTTGGATATATAATAGTTGACAGTGTCGGTGAGTAAGCAGTGTCACCAATAGCTTACGCCATTACAAACAGCTCCTGAATTATAACACTTAGAAGACTATGTGGTGAAACTTGTGGAACAGTCTTAGCCTGCAACACTCACCTGGGCATCTTATAAATTAGGCCATTGTCTTCTTTCCCGAAAGTTGTTTCTAACTGACAAGCATGGTAATCTCGCATCTTTCTCTACTTGAAATCATAAAACTAATTGAACAATTCATTGAACCTAATGGCTTTAGAAAAATCAATAATTGCCTCCTTCCATTATTGATAGCATGGAAGAAATTACTCAATACAAAAATAAGCCCATTAAAATAAATAATTCAACAAGCTGTTTGGCAGCCTATTCAATTTTTGAACTTGAACAATTGTGAAGAGTTTCTTAAGTATAAATAATGAGAGAAATGTGCTTAACGCTGATAGGTTGTAAACAAAAGGGGCACACATGGCAGAGACTGGGTTCTGACACTTACCTTTGAATGATGGGACTATGCTGAGAACACACGTTCAATTGACTGCTTATTAGCTGAGTGTGTGTGTGTGTGTGTGTGTGTGTGTGTGTGTGTGTGTGTATAAACAATGGCTCCCAATGTGTTTCATTGGCTGTGAGGTCAAAACATGATGATAAGGCGTCATTGCTCCAATACGTCTCACAAAAGGCATGCACCTTTCATATCTACCTGTATCTACCTCTAAGCTCACTAGCAGCATGAATTGGCCTGTCCATGTCATGGTGGTAGTAAATACAGGGGTGGTAATCCAGGTTTTTAAAATCCTTGCCCTCTGCTCAGCTCACTATTGTCACTGGTTTTGAGGTTTGTTTGTTTGTTTGTTTGTTTTATTTCCTCCTGCATGCAAAGGAACCTGCAGCAGAAGATATCAGGATTAGAGGGCTCTGAAGAATAAATCACAAAGCAGTACACTCAGAATACAGGGCTTCTGTTCTGTGTTCTGTGTGTCCAAGAGGCCCGCAGTTAAAGGAACTGCTGCATAGATCAAAGAGGATGAAACAGGCATTTGAAGACAGGTCTTCTAACCCTTATCACAGAGCCCCATTCTTAGTCTCTTCAGGTAGTCATTAGCATGTCTGTCCCCAAGGCTAGGAAGTGGTGTGATTAGGGAAAACAATCCATCCATCCATCACCAAGAACATGCAGCATACCAAAGCCAGTTCCTCAAAGCAACTGGTCCATGCACCCCGACTCTAAGTCATCGGGAAACAACGTAGAGGTGCTCAAGATTGACGGAAACTTAGGACATTGGTGCTGACCTCGAGGAAACAAGAATGATAACAGGAATGTTGTCAGGGAGGAAAAAAGGCAACCGCAGTCCCAAACCTGCTACTTCCCCCATCACCCCTCCCTCTCACGTGTCATAGTAATGTCAGAGAGGCATCAGGGAGGGGAATCAACAGAAGCTGTGGTTAAAGATGTTCCAGAAAGCTTTGTGCTCCCTCACCTTCATAGTCCATCCTTGGATCTCAAGTAAAAGAACGTGGGTTAGTTCTTAACACTGCCCTTGGTGTGCACCAGACCCTGCTCTTTGTGCCTATTTATCTCAATCGTCACAACAGCCCATGGATAGATGCTTATACTATGACTGTTCAACGGATGAGGAAACTGTGGCATAGAAAAGTTAAGGCTCCCAAAGTACCATAGTAGTAGAACAAGGATTACAGCTCAGCCAAGTGGCTCTAAATCCCTCATTGTAAACAACTAGTGTATTCTGGTGGAGAATTGTCTGTTCTTGCCTATCTGTCCCTAGGGATCTCCGCCAACAGGCTTGTAACCTTCATCAAGAGCCATCTAGTGTTCATTGGCTTCTTGACAGTATTTGGCCAGTAGAAGGGACCAGTAAGACACCAGATGGAAAAGAGCTAGTAAGGGCAGGGGAGGGTCTCTCCCTGCCAGAGCCTTGTGCTTCCCACTTAAAAACCACAGTTCTTGTTTTGTGACTACAGACACAACAATCCCCTGATCACAGGAGTTGCTCCCTTCCTTTGCCCACCCTTCTAGCATTAAAGTTTCCAAAGGCTCTCCCTAGAGCTGTCCTTGGAGTGTTTCACATACCTTCTCCATTATCCTTAACCCTGGCTATACCTACATGATCTGCCGCTCCCTTAAATTACCAACCGCTTAAATAATCGCACTGTTTCATGCTTCTCACTAGATTGATACATATGTCTATAGGAGTGCAATCTATACAAGCTATGCGCATAATACAAATATTTTTGGAGAGAGAAAGGAGATGAAGGGAAGGAAATGGGAAGGTAATAAGGAGAGACAGGGAGAAGGAAGACAAGTGTGTCTACTAACTGCTTAAAACATAAGTTACCTCACCTCTCCTGAGTCAGGCGCCTTCCGACAAATAACAATAAGATAAAACAGAGTTCTACCAAGTTCTTTCTTTTATTTATTGTCCTTTTTACTGATGTGGGCAGAGAGGTAAGAATCAAACCTAGGGCTTTTCTCTTGTTAAGCATGTTCCCTCCCACTGCCTGACAATTGCTTCCCTAATTTTTTTTAGTAGATATTTTCTTATTTACATTTCAAATGTTATCCCCTTTCCTAGTTTCCCCTCCGAAAATCCCCTATCCCCTCCCCACCTCCCTCTGGTTCCCTACCTACCCACTCCCTCTTCCTGGCCCTGGTAGTCCCCTATATTGGGGCATAGAACCTTCACAGGACCAAGGGCTTCTCCTCCCGTTAATGGCCGACTAGGCCATCCTCTGCTACATATGCAGCTGGAACCACGAGTCCCCCAACTGGCTAGTTCATATTGTTGTTCCTCCTAAGGGGCTGCAAACCTCTTCAGCTCCTTGGGTCCTTTCTCTAGCTCCTTCATTGCTTCCCTAAATCTGTTTTTTTTTTTTTTATAACTTTAAACAAAAGTCTTACTAATTAAAAAAAAAGTTTGTGCTGGGTACCATTTGTACAACACAGTTAATTTAAACATTTCCATTTTGTCTGCACATGAAAAAGCGGCAGTAGAAAATAAATTTATGAGGGTTTTAAATAGCAGAATAGGCAGTTTCACTATGCAAGAGAAGCAATATTAAATATTAGTTTTCAAAAAAATCCACATTTAAAAATATTTAGTTCAAGTCACAGAACTTTTCTCAGTAGACACACCTCAATGCAATTCATAACTAGCTGCCATAGATGGCCTGTTTTGAAAGGACAAAAATCCCTTTCAAAGTATAACTACTGTTTTAGGGAATCACAGAACAGAAGTCTTAAGAACAAGAATGCACAGTCTTAGTGAATGCCATTAAATCTCCTTATTCTTGCTTTGGTTTCTTTCCTCTGATCCTCTTCCGACTGTTTTAATCATGATCTTGTTCTTAAGACATCTTTTCTGTGCTTCCCTAAATCTTAATCATGACAAGGTTATTACTATGTAACCAAGGCTAGCTCAAATTCATAACCCACCTTCCTTGGCCTCCCAAATATTAGAATTTATAGGCATGTGCCTTGTACCTAGCTTGTTATTTTATCTTAATGTGGATGGTATTATTCCCACTTTACAGTTGCAGAGAATTAATCACAGAGGATAGAAAATAATTTGCCTCTGTTGGTTAAGTACCTGATCCTAGACATTCTGTTTTCTCACCCTGTCTGCTTCCCTCTCAGGGTTGAAGTCGCTGACTGTCAGATGCTCCCTGCCTGACCTTATAATCCAGACACTGAGGAAGTGAAAACAACCTTGGAGGGACATCATTCTTTTGTCTGTGGCTTCAGTCCCAGTGGGAGTTTAATTTCCTGAGCATCTCCACTGAGCTCTGCCTCTCCATATGTCCCAACTTGTTCTCTGGCTCCCCTAAACCAATCTTCACTTTACTCATGGAGAAGAAAAGGAAAATGACTCCAGGGTTGAGAAATGTCTCGGGTTAGGTGGCTCCTTTCCCCTCTGTCTTCCAAGGTAGCCCAGGAACCATTTTTATGAGGCGGCATAAAGCAATCGATGCGCGAGAGTCTAATGTACTTTTCTGATGGCCTCCTTTGAAAAATGTAGGTCTTTTTTTTCAAACTTAGATATTGATATTTGTACAGATGGGTGGCATTTGAATGTATCACTGTGAGATTCCCTGGAGGACTTGGAAGGTCCCTCTGAGAAATGTTTATTTGAGAATCAAAAAGGCCATCACTTCTCTCCATGCCGTTGATTTCATTCCCCTAGAAGTGCATTAATTCTGAGCAGAGACAGTGCCTTTAAGGTAGACTGGAAATACCAGTTAAGAAGCCACATTTTTATTTTCTGACAGGAGAAAAAATTATGATTGTGTCTCTGAATATTTAACTTTCTAAACAACTGACCAGAAAATGAACCTTAACTGAAAGCCTGGATGTGAATCTAGATTCCAGAGACAAGGTTGAATGGATTTGGTGGGATTGAACAATACATGAGTTTTCAGGCTGAAAATGAGGCAGGTGGACAGAACACAAATGAGGGAGCACATGGACTCCAAAGGCCTATGCTTGCTCCTTTATCTTATCCCTTCCCCTAAACAATGAGCTTTCTACCCGGGGGGCATTTTATCTTATTTGGTTTCCCATCCTAGCTGCTAGAATATTAATTAGCATATAGTCATCACACACTGGATAATTACCAACTGGCTCACTGTCTGAAAGAATGATTTATAAAATCATTTTTCACTTTGTGTTTGACCTTCCAAAATTTCAGTAAAATAGACACAATCAGAACTTATTCTCCATCCCACTTCATAGAAGAATAAACTGAGGCCGGGGTAGGTGCTGTGTCTTGCCCAAAGTCAGACAGTAAATAACTGGCAGAGCCAGAAATAAAATCTTGACATCTTTTAATTATTGGGGCAGCTGCTTTGGCAGTGCTTTCTCTTAGTCTCATACTTCATCCTTCAGTTTAGTTTCCACACACTCCCCTAAAATAAACCTCAGAATAAAAATGGCATTTGGAAGCAAAAGACGGAAAACAAAAGTCTTTGTAAGTCAAAAACCATGAAATCCCCAAGTGAAATGGGAGCCAATGATACAGAGATCAATGTAGTAGAAGAAAAGTGAATGACAGATACGAAATTAATGACATTTAAATTTATGCAGTTACAATAGGAAACACTTCTTCTGGAATGCCTTCCTGAGGCTTTGATATGTAGCAGTAATTAAAAGGACTCCTTTAAATCATTTATTATAATTATGTTTTAAATGATCCAGTCTGGAATGTAGCTGGCTTTGTGTTGTTTACTGGTATCTGGTGACATTTGGAATTGACTAGGCATTTGCAATAATTTGACTACTTTTAATACACAGAGAGCAGAATGCCTCCTGCGGCTGAGTTTGGAAAGTGTACCCCAATGTTTAGAGAGTCAGGTACTTTTCCCTTCTCTTAGGATCTGATGACATCCCTAGGGCAAAACACAGTTATGACGGACTGGGACTTAGGCTCAATCACATTCTGAAACTTCCAAAAATAGAAACATTAGTGAGAAAGTGGAGCGTGCCACACCTACCCTGGTTGTGAGAGTTCACTCTCTGCAGGTCCAGGCTGACTGCGTGTGACCTTTGTAGAGTTGCCCCAAGCCTGATGCTAACAGAGTCCCACAGGGCTCACCTTTCCAACAACAACCTAGCCTTTCCCTGTCATGTTATCTTTTATCTTATATTTTCCTTTATGAGGAATCAGGAATGAAGTAAGGACACATGGGTCATGGTGAGTCTGGAGAAGGTAAGATGGCTTTCGGTTCTGGGTTTGATGATTTCTGCAGTACTCTTGGACTGTATGGTACACAGTGTTTGACAAGCTGCATAGAGTGTGATACTTGTTGTACGTTAATGAAAAATAGATTTTTTTTTAAAGGATTTTTTTACAAAGTAGAAGTACTCCACACTAGTGAACAATGCTGCTCCCAGAGGACACGGACTAGTAAGTGAAAATCTCAGTGCCAAGCGTGGTGACCTCCCGAGAAGTTATTGGCCAGGAGGGCCTCAGAGGTATCTAAAACAACACAGGCTATTGCCATTGCTATTGCTTGACCATTATAACTAGAGTGTAAGATCCTAATCATGGTAATACACGGTTTTGGGGAATAGGTCACAGGGAAATCAGTCTGACCAGGAAGCATTCTCCCTGATAGTTAGCTTTTAGAGTACATGGAAGTCCTAGGCAGGCTGCTGGTGAGAAGAGACATTGGTGGTCTTATCCAGTACTGGACCCTGCATGATGTCATACAAACCCGTGAGACAATGGTGTCCCTTGGGCAGTTGTGGCAAGATTGTTTATAGGAGTAACAAGCGGCCCTCTTGACTAGATTGGAGACCTGTTCTGTGGGAGGGAATTCATGCTTAAACATGATCAAAATCTGTAGATGGTGAAGGCATGGAACCTACAGACTATCCTGGTAATGTTTTTCTAAATAGTCATATCGTCAAATTGCCTTATAAATATGTATGTATATACTCGTATACATAAACTTATACATCCAAACTTTGCCATTGGTGCTTTCTATCACAGTGCATAGTGATTAATAATAAAAAAAGACTCATTAGTATTCAAAGTGATGAGAATAAGTGACTCTTAAATGCTCAGCTGTAGATGAGATATCTATATCAACATCCTCCCCAAGACCCAGGGAACATCCCAGAAGAAATAGAAAGGATGCAAGAGCCAGAGGATGGGGGTAGGCCTGTGAACTGCTGCCCTCTGGATGTGACTTGGCTGATGCACATGTGAACCCTTAGCAACTATGGTTATCTACACCAGATCAAGCCAAGTAAAATTCCAGCATGGAGCACAAAGGGACTCCCAAGGCCCTAGCCTAACTGGGGCACTGTTGCTGGTCCCCATGCACCAGTAGATCACCCTATACCTATATGCATATAGGATCCACTAACTTGACTCAGTAGGCAAAAATAAATAAGTAAATGATTGGAAAATAAGAAATTTGGAGAGAGATGGGATAAGAGGATCTTGGGATGACATTTAAGGTGGGGAGTGAGGGTTTGATAGGATTGAGATATAATGTATACATGTATGAGATACTCAAAGCACTAAAATGAATATATAATCTAAAAATATGTGTCCCCTTTGTATTTAGGTTTGGAGTATCATGGTATCTAACTCAGCCAAAGTCCCACTGTGAGCACCAAGTACATGGTTTTAACAGGTGGCAAACAGCACTGAAGAACACTTTTAAAATCGATTAAAGAATGGGGATGAGTAGGGGGAACACCCTCATAGAAGCAGGGGGAAGAGGGATGAGAGAACTAAGAAGGAATCTTGAGGAGTTGGCATCAGGCTTGTTGCTATGACTACTGCCTGCCCAGGCTGCAGCCCTGTCCTGAACTAAGCTGTATCTTCTTGCTGTGTCTACTCCAGCACTAGACTACACACTGGGTGCGTCATGGAGCCGCCTCACAGTAGTGAGTTATGTCTACGTTTTCATTCTCTATTACACTTGCACAAACCGTAATGATAACCGAAGCGAAGGTTTTTGTCTGCATCTCATACCATCTCACATGTGGGGACACTGAAGGCTGGGAACTGACAATACCATCAGAAACTGGAGTCGTCAGTCAGACCACAAGACTCCAGTCAGCTCATCCAGCTTCTCTCTGCAGGTTTGGTGTGCGCACCTCTTCTACCTTCTTCTGAAAGGAATTGTCTAGAGCAACGGCTCACAACCTTCCTAATTCTGCTTCTCTTCAATATTCTTCCTCGTGATGTGGTGACCCTAAACCATACATTTTGTTGCTGCTTCATAACTTTAATTTTGCTACTAATATAAATCATAACGAATATATCTGATATGCAGGATGTCTGATCTGTTACCCCTGTGGAAGTTATGACCCAAAGGTTGAGAAGCACTGGACCATAGGGTACTTACTTATTCCTTCCTGATCATGCTTCTTCGCTAATGCCCTAACCTTAAAATCACACAAGACCTTGAAAACTAGAGGCATTGCAGTCAATTGATTTCTTGCCTAGGTAGCATGACTACAAAGACACAAAGATAATTCTTCTACATGTCCCAGAGTGAGTAAGCTGGAGAGACAGAACGCAAAAGAAAATATAAGGAATGTACCTTTAATGCTCTTTCATTAAATATTAACTCTATTTCTTTCATCTTTATTGTGGTAAGATATATAGGACAGAGCACCATTTTGAGGATTTATTAGTGCACTGAGTGGAAACACAGAGCCTGTCTCCAAGACCTGCCAGCTACCACCCTCCTTTCCTACCTTGTTTTCCTCTAATAATGAAATCATACAGTATTTGTTGTTTTATGACTATTCCAAGTATCATCATGCATCAAATTTTATCCTCATTATAGCTTATCTAAGAGTTTCATTTAAGGCTGGATCAAATACCCATGTATGTTTATACTGCATTTTGCTTATGACTTCATGGACCCTTGGGTGACTTCACCTTGTACCTATTGTGCGTGATGCTGCTATTACTGTGTGTGTGCACACACTGGCTCTGAACCCTGATTTTAATTTTTTGTATGCACTTGAACTACTAGCTCATATGGTAAATCTAGATTTTGCTTTTTTTGAGGGTTGCCTATACTATTTCCTATAATATCATTTTCCATTCCTACCAACAGTGCACAGAGATTCCAATCTCTCCATATTTGTGCCAGCATTTAATCATTTCTACTTTGTAATAGTAGTCATCACAACAAGTGTAAATGGCCACTCATTGATTCTTTTATTCATCTACCTGTCCATTCATCACATTAGATATATCAGATCATATTGAAACATTACTTTGTGAAGAACCAGAATAAACAAAGTCAACTCTTGTCTTCTAGAAGTTCAGTGCTTTACCTATTAGGCAAAGACATTAATATATAAAATCTTCTGTACCTACTTCCACCCTACCCAAACCTACAAGCTAATCCCCTGACCTTGTCTTACATTGATTTCCCATTTCTCTCTACACCTCCTTCTCCTTACCCGCTTCTACCTGAAAGCATCTGAGCTGGATTTGACTTAGAGAGAAGGGAAAAGCTCCATTGGAACCGCATCCCTAAGATCTTCTACATTAGTCCTCCTTGAAGGAAAATTAAAAGTCAGGTGCTGAAACGCCCAGAACTTTGGAGCCAGCAGCTGGGGTTCCATGTTTTTGGTCTGCTATTTCATGGACATACTTCAGAGAATAAATCATCGAACTCCTCTTCAGCTCTTGTTTTCTCTCTGAGTTCCATGAAAGATTAAGCAAATTAATTTAGGCCTCCCCTATTTGACTTCTGCCCCAACAACTTCAGCTCAGTGACAAGTGCTCCCTGAACCCCAGAGTACCAGATGGCTTCAACAAGTGCTTGAGTTGAGATGGGACCAGACTAGGATGACTAGTGCCAATTCCCCATTAGCACAGTAGAGTAGACAACACTGGGGCTATGCCATTCCTCAGAGCCCAGCCCGCACCTCACTCTCTGCTGTCAGCTGGGGTTGCTTTCCCTTGCTTCACTTCTGCTTTAAAAAGCAAGAGCAGGATCTTTTTGCTGGCCTTCTTATAAAACAACAGAGGTGATGGTTTTCATTGTACTATTTGCAGAGAGCAGAAACAAGGCAGACAGTGAGAAAATCAGCTACTGTCCCTCTCCTGACAGAATGTGATTCTCTGTTTTCCCGGGACCACTAAAAAAATAATTCCTGGGGACAAACTGTTTCCATGACAGAGATGTGTGGGCAAAGCCCCTGTCTATTGATCTTCTCAATCATAGTTTCCTGATTTGCTCTTCTTAACAGACCTCTGACTTCTCACAATTCCTTGGGCAGCTATGGACAAGCTTCTGCTGCCTTCCTTTCCACTCAGTGCAGAAAGGATGGTGTGGGTAGTAGAGTCCAGGGATGACACTCTGAGAGCCCTGGAATCTCAGGGACTGGCTGCCCTTCAAAACAACAGGTTCTGCTCATGGATGGAAAAGGACCAACAGCCATGTCTGCTGAATCTTGGGTCTGGACAGTCATGTTTCATCCAGATAGCATTTGTTTCCAGAGCCAATGTCACACACCAGAGCAGAGCTATGCCTCTGAATGCCTTGCCATTTGCAACCTTGGATATCCCAGTTGGATTTCCTGAAACACAAAAGTCTGGACTTCCTTCTCTAACAATAAAAAAAAAGTGAAATCTTGCATCATCTACTTCAATTTTTCTTTTTTGAAAGAATGAAAACCATTTTGAAATGAGTAGCTGATCCATCCAAAAGCTCTGAATAACTACAGTCTTATCAAAGGATGTGATGCTCTAATGTACTAGCTCGTCTACCTCTCCCTCTATTGGAAGGAAATGCTATTTGTACATAGAGGAAAGGAGGTTTGAGAATGGGAAGGTGTATCCACTTTTCTTTTAGCTTAGAAATAAAGCCACTGGACTCCAGTGCAGCTTCAAAGCAGGTCTCCCCATCAGGAAGATACCTACATTTGAGAGCAGCATTTTGTGTAGCAAGAACAAAGCCCCAATAGCCTCCTTGCCTACTGATCACACCTCTCCAGGACTCTGTCTTGAAAATTCTCTGTGTTCAATATCGCATTTGCTACACACACACACACACACACACACACACACCATACACACACATTTATATTCCAATGAATTTTCCTCAAACTGACTTCAAGCCCAGATCTCATCTTATAGGCTAGTGTTCTTCAGTATCCAGCCAACCACTGATATCATCATTTCTTGTGCAAGAGAGGTAGTTCTTATTGAGAAACTTCCAGAAGTACCCATTCAAGGGCTGGCTCAGTTTAAGAGCTCTTGATGCACAATTGTAAGGATAAGAATTCAAATCCCAGTACCTGCATACGTGTACACAACTCCACACACATACACACTCATATACACTCACACACACATATTCAATACATGCGCATTTGCACACATATACACAACCACTCCCCCCACACTCACCACCACCCCCACACACAGACACACACACAGACACACACACACACACACGTTTCTGCACAGGAGATCTCAAAGACCAGAGCACATGAATCCCACCCTCTTTCTACTGCATCTGCCTCAGCCTCACCCACAGCCGGTCACAACCATTCACGTCGCTCAACGCACAATCACCACTCCCAAGTTAAGAACAAGACTGGCTAGTCCTTAGTAACCTGTATCCCTCCCTGGTCTTGGCTGAGTTTAGAAACTGTACATTGGTGACACCTAAGGGTTAAATATAAAAAGCAAGCAGACATTTCCTAACCACACTCCATTAGAGGAAAGACGGAGACAGAGAAGTGGATTAGGGAGAAGAGGGAGGGTGAAAAGGAGGCTAGAAGGGAAAAGGAGAAGGAGGTGGAAGGCAAAAAGAGAGGATCTCTGGAGATGCAGAAGATTTATCTCTCTATAAATTATGAAAGTGGCCCGAGGATCCAGCAGCCATTGATGGAGCACGCAATGGTGCAGACAGAGTCCATTCATCACCATCCCTAAGCCATCCCCACCTGGTCTACCTGTGATTTCAGGGATACAGATGTGTTATCTAATAGTGAAGGAACAGGTGACACACAGGCTGGCTTAGCCTAATGCTTGCTATCACTTAGCAACTCGTGCCTCCACTGCTATTCCTGTGGGTGTCCGCCAAGTTGTGTAAACAGCTGCTGAGGTTTAAGGCATCAATTACGGTTAGGAATTTTGTCTGTGGAGCTGTTAGACCTGATGTTTCTTGAAAATAGCAGTGTCCATGTGCTGGCTTGAATTTTTTTTCCTGACACTTAATTGGGGGACCCATTTAGGAATAATGAGTGCCTAGGGACCTCCGCTGCAGGGTTCTGAAGTTGAACTTTGAGCCATCTTCTCTAGCTGGGGCTATTTCCATGATCCCTAATTCGCTGGTTTCCCTGTCCCCGTATTGTTATCTTGTCATCATCCAAGCCTGCAACCTCCATAACAGTGTTCTCAAAATTTCACACTCAGTTGATCCTGTCGTTCTTAAAGCCTGTTAGGGAGCCCTTCAAATATATAACACAATGCTCGTTCTTTCATTGCACATGCGGTTTTACAGCCCCTACTATTTCCCAAACAGAAATCTAATGCCATCAGAAGAGATTTTGAGTAGTGACAAAAAAAAAAAAAAAAAAAAAAAAGGCTGGAGCAGGCAGAGGAGAGGCTGGGTTCGAATCCTACCTCTGTCACTTCTGAGTTGCTTGCAGCCTTGGCCAAGATGCTTAACCACTCTGTGTCTCAAGTTTCTATTCTGATCAAAAGGGAAGTTATTGCTCACAGTCTCAGCATGGTAGACATTTAGAACAACACATGGCTTATGGTGAATTCCCCCAAGATCCTTAGCTGCACTAATAATGACTTTCTTAGGGTTCAAGGTCATCCTGGTCGTTGAGAACTTTCCTGGTGGGCAGAGACAGCAGCTGCTCTGTAGCTCCATTCCCATACCCATCATGCAAGATGAAGTTAAGGGCGTGCACCCCACCTCCCATGGATCCCACTCAGAGGACTTCCTCTGTCCCTTCCATTTCCCCCTTCTCTTTGCCTCCCTCTGTCCCTCTCTTTCTTGCTACCCACGGCCCCCTGCCATGTTGCTTTGAGCTGGCCACTACACAGAATGTATGGAAATAAGAGGGGAAAACAGGAAAGGTATCCGTGTGGTTCTTAATTTTAAGCCTGTAATGAAACCTAGCAATAGCCCTGCCCTACTCCCAGCTTTTCCACTTCTCAACATCAAACTCTCCCACCCCAAGTCTGATGTACAGTTGCAAATGTTTTCTGGGAGCTTCCTTGCCCTGGCTGGTCTTCAGTTTTCATTTCAACATGGCTAGAACAGAAAAACAGACAGAAGGGGAGACAAAATAAAAATCAGACCTGAAGATCACTGTTCCTCCCTGACTGTGGAATGCTATTTGCTGAAGGAGATGGAAGCCCATGATGGTGCCTGCTTCACTCCCTGCCATTTTAGCGAATTTTTAGAGGCTGACAATCAGAGAATCCAATCAGCAGTCGTCCCAGCTAAACCCTGGGACAGCAGAAGCAGAAAGGGCAATGGGCCTGCCCCCTGCACACTGTAGCCAAAGCCAGCTAATTGGGGGCACCACATATCTGCAAGCAGGAACAGGGCTGAAGATGAGGAAGTCAGGGACAAGAACTCAGGGCAAATCAACTGCTTTTGTGAAAAGAACCTCTCGTTCCTGTCCTTCTGCCTGTCCAAGTGTGGGAGAGAGGCTTTGTACTGACTATGCCAAGAGAAGAGGCCTCTGCCAGCTGCCCAGCCCAGGGCATCCTTCTTGAATGGGAAAGTTGTTTCTCTGGATTTGAAGCAGTCACAGAGATTGCTAAGCATAGATAGATGCCATACTCTGGTGAAGCAACCGTGCTGTTACATGCCAGGAACTGCAGATGACCACTCACTAGCAAAACTACATGTATAGCTGGCACTTACTCTTGCTAAATGACAGAAAAATGTCCTAAGAGATTGATTCTCAACCTGTGGGTCATAACCCCTTTGGGATCAAATGACCCTTTCACAGGAATCACCTAAGACTAAAAGAAAATATAGATATTTACATTATGATTCATCACAGTAGCAACATTACTGTTACAAGGAAGCAACAAAAAATATTTTTTATGTCTGGGCATGATGGCACATGCCTTTAATCTCAGCGCTTAGGAGGCTGATGCAGGCAGATCTCTGTGAGTTTGGGGCCAGCCTGGTCTACAATGCCAGAAGCTTGGCTAAGACTGTGATGTCTATGATCAGTGCCAGCATCCCGTCTAGAACACCGTGGAGAACCATCGAAGGCTTCTGTAGATCGCAGACAGATGAGCACAATAGTATATTCAGAATCCTTGGGATGCATTTCTCTTTGATCCTTTGGCATAGGAAGTTAGTTGTTAGTGCTCCTTTCAGTTGAGCAGGACAGAGGGTGGAGTTAGTCAACGGCTGAGTTGGGCTGAGCGCCTTAGATGGAGCCTTTTAGCTGTTCGTTACTGTGCTCCATCACTTTCTAGATGCCTAGTAGTCACACAAGAGTGCTCAAGCTTCTTGCTAGAGGGGAGGGTATCAAGGATGCTACACCCTGTATCCCACTGGGATGGCGGTGGACTCTCCAAGATCCTTCTTCCCTCAATTGGCTCTTTGTTCTCATTCCTTCCTAACCAACGGATCCTTTGTAGAGAAAACACCACATGGAGACGTTTGAGGCTCAAGTCATGAGGAGATCTGTTTGCTGAGTCCTTAAGCCTTTAAGGACGCGGAGAGGGTACTCGACACATGTATGTCACATATGTGCAAGTCATGAGTCACTGGAAGAAGCTTGGAAGCCCCCTGTCTCTTTGGAATTATTTTCCATTCATAGAAAGAAGCAGGAGCGTATAACTTACATGTCTAGCCTAAGTACCTTTCTGTGCATGATAGTTTGGCTATGCCTTGCTTTGACATTGTGCTGGCTTCTTACCTTTCATTAACTTTCTTGTGTGCCCAGATTCTGCCTCTGGCTCGATCCCTCGCCAGCTGAGTTGGTACAGAACAGACTACACAATCGCTCTGCTGTTTCCTGATTTGCTAGATGTAGAAATTAACCTAACTGTCTCATAGGGCTCTGGTGAGAAGTCAATGGACTCTTGTTGCTGAAACACTAGGAAGCTACTTGCTGCATGCCAAGTGATAATTATACTACAATGTTTGGTTCTTTTTATTTGACCCACCTTTTCTTTTGAAACCCAGTTCAGGGTTGGATGCGGTTTGCTTCTCTGTCCATTAGAAGGCGTTATGTTCAAAGATATTGCCCTACTACCTCCAGAAAGTGGTATCTCTGGTGGGGGTACTCTCCTGTGGTAAGACTCTGGATAATTACTGGACTATTTTATTGCCTTCCTGAAAACCCCTTCTGTGTTAAACACCATAGGGCACAACTGTCCACCTGTGACTTGGTGGAAGGAGACCGAGTAGAAAGAGGGGGTGGCTCCAGGTCAGAAGTACAGAGCCGTGGGGGGTTTTGAGCAGGTGAAAAGTTGACTGGAAAATTGTACCGTCAATATGAGCAAACAGGCTAATGAAGGCCTGCAATCTGAAGGTGCCTATCTGTCTTGCTCCTCTGACTTCACAGGAGACAGCGTATGCTAATCAGGATGCCCCCAGACTAGACCAGGGCAAGCTGTGGAGGAGGCTATATTTAAATTTGGTGGGAATTTTCTCAACTTTGATCAAATGATGTCCTTTCAGCCTTTCAAATCTCTCTGGACAAAGCACAAAGGCTAGGTACAAAGAGAACGTAAATGGAATTGGTCAGATCATGAAAGGAAAAAAAAAAGAAAGAAAGAAAGAAAGAAAGAGAACTTGAATAATACAGTTAAAGTAAGTATAAGCACATGAAGCATATGTGAGGTATCACGGTAAAGCCTCTCATTTTATATAATTAATATATGCCACTCAAAATAAATAGTACATGCTGCGCATGGTGGTGCACACCTGTAATTCTAGCACTCAGGAGGCAGGTGGATCTTTCTCTCTGAGTTCAAAGCCAGCATAGTCTATATAGTAAGTTCCGAGGGATCCAGGGGTATGTAGTGCGAACAAAACATATATTTTGTTCATAAAGAATAATACTTGTGCTATTGAGACCCTCCAGAGATGGATACCTCTGACTTTTTGTCTAGATCAGGGCAATAATGTCAGGAAGACATAATTCAATTCCCCCTGGCTACTCTCTATCTCCGGGTTCCTTTCCATCCCAGAGTCTCAGAGCAGGAAAGCGCTCGCCTGTGCATCTGCGTAGTGGACCACACAAATGCGACTGCTTTGAGAACTGGAGGGACTCTGGATAATGGAGCTGACAGTGGCTGCGGAGCTAGTGTGCTCAGTCAGTGTCATTCCGCAAGTCCTCTTAGTTTGGGCACATTTGTTAGGAGTTGAGGCAGTCAGCTAAGATATGTCATTCTTTTTCCAGTCTGAGACCCCTGAAGACTATAACCCTAACTTGAAGGATCATCAAAGGTTTTTGAACCAAAGGAAACCCCAGAGAAGCTTTTAGATTCAAATCCTGCATTTTACAGTGGAAAAGGAAATTCAAGTGAAAGAGGCGTTTGTCCTAGGTCACGTGGAATGGTGACAATTCTGATGGCCTTCACATCAGAAAAGAGCCTTGCAGTGCACTCACCTACCTCTACTGCCATAGCCTACTGGACCCTGAGGGTAGCCGCTCCTCATTAGCTCGTCAGGATTCGTGAAGAGGCCACATGAGAATATGGAGGGGGCTTTGTTATGGCTTCAGCTCATCTCCCTCTTGCGTATGTTTACCCCTACATCCCCCCCTCTTTCTCTGAGGTTTTAAAACAGTTTAATGTACATGGGTGTTTGCCTATATCCTGGCTAGTTTTATGTCAACTTGACACAAGCTAGAGTCATTTGGGACTGGGGACTTCCAATTTGGGAAAACAAACAAACAACAACAACAACAAACAAACAAACAAACAAACAAAAAACCCTCAGCGATTTCTGTAGGAAGGCGCAGGCCATTATGGACAGTGCCGCCCCTGAGCTGATGGTCCTGGGAGCTGTAAAAGACCAGGCTGAGTGAAGTATGAGTAGCAAGGCTGTAAGCAGCATCCCTCCACGGTTTCTATTCCGTTCCTGCTCTATGTTCCTGTCTTGATTTCTCCTCACATTAAACTGTGATCTGCTTGGGACTTGTGATGTGAAATAAACCCTTTCCTTCCCACATTGCTTTTAGTCATGGTGTTTTTTGTTTTTTTGTTTTTGTTTGTTTGTTTGTTTGTTTTCACAGCAACAGAAATCCTGACTAATAAGCCTCCATGTATGCCTGTGCACCATGTGGGTGCCTGATACCACAGGAAGAGGGAGTTGATGGTTGTGAACCTCCATGTGTGTGCTGGGAATTGTTCTAAATAGCTGAGCCATCTCTCTAGTGCTATGGCTTCTCTTTCAACCATACGAACCCTACTCCAGTTTTCTTGAAAGGAAGCCAAGAAATTAACAGCAATGCTGGGCCATGTGAACAACAGTTGTCTTTATGGAGAACAGGGAAGAGCGCTCAATGTTGTGGTTATTTGTGGCACGCCATCAGCCAACAATGTAAATTAAATTAATTAAAAGGCATTGTATATTTCTAGTTCCAGCGTGGGATTCACTCCATGGCCATGGAAATTTTGAATAATGGATAATAGTCATCTCTAATTTCTCACCATATGTTTTTTTTCACTTACACAGCTGTGAAAAAAATTATATTTATATTTTTGTTGATGCATAATTTCCATCCTGAAAACAGAATTCATATTAGCATTAAACTGCCAACAGGTGTCTTTTATTTAATTTCTTCTTCTTCTGGTGAGCTGGAATAATCCCCTCTCTGGCAGGAAGTCAGTATTTTTTTCTCATTCACTTTTACGTCCTTAAGAGTGCCTTTAGCATTATTTTCTACTTGATAAAACACATCCTCTCAAGGCTTCGTTATTTCCACCCTGGTGTTATCTGATTGAATATTTCAATCATGGAAACTTGGCATATTTATTCCCTCTCTGAGACCACATAGAACTAAGGCATGGGGGAGGTTGATGGTGTTTTAAAGGTTTTCTCTATGGGATACGCAGGACTTTAAATGACCCAAGTGCATTCTAAGACTGGATTCTTTTTCCTTTTTGACTATTAATTAAAATGTTCTTTTAGATGCAAGGTAATCAAACCAATTACGAGTGCATCCTGCATGATATCTAAGAAGGCCTTTAGAGAAAGGGAACATTCCCATGGGACCCTGTTGGTTCCTTCAAAACTGCTTTTCTCTCTACCAACACTAAATAAATAAATGTAAACAAACAACAACAACAACAACAACAAAAGGCATCTTGAGCTGATGTGATGCCTCTTTTGCTTGGCTGCCCGGATGCTAAATTCTCCAGACTGACTTCTTTGGGATTTAGCTCTGGAAGGGGCTCTTCCCCAGCAAAGACTTCCTGTATTGTCACCAAATGACATCGTCTCCTCCCTGTGTTGTACATAGCTTGGTTTATCTCTCTAAAATTTCACATTATCTTTTAGATGGAAAACATAGGAAAATAGTTAAGGACTGGGCCTCTAAAGCTAAATTTCCTGGGCTCACAGCTGAGCCTTGTCATACTCTGCATACTGTTGAATAAAATATATCACCTCTCTCTGCCATATTTTTTCCATTGTGAAACAGAAATAACTATACTTAGTTGATAGGTTACTTGTGAGAAAATATATGGAAATTACTTAGAAGAGTAGCTGGCGAGTAAGCAGCAAACATATAGCTAATATAACTAATAATATTAGTTATTATCAAGTGCATTGTACTTATCTGGAGTTCCCATCATTTAAGAAGGCCTTTAAGAGAAAGGAAACACGCCTGTGGAGTCTGAAGAGACTCCAGAATACGCGTCTCTTCAGAGCTAGAATGTGGCTCTATACTCATGTACCCCAGGTGCCTGTGCTTAGGAACAGATGTAGGTAGAATGAATGAATAAATCACTATAGACAGACAATCTGGAAGTCGGCAAGCAGAGGCATCTCCTATTTCTGTTCTGCAATGTAGTTTCCGTCCTTGGATAGTCGTACCATAGTTCACACTAAAGGTCTGCTTCCCCTCCTACCCCCCATTACTCTCTACAACATGGGGTGAGTATTGGCTACACATTTGCAAGAAGGGTTGAGGCCAACGCCCACACTCTGGTGGCCTAACTTGTCCTGTTTTACGTTCCTTTATCATTGCCAAAATGCATCTCCATTGATCAGATTTCCAGTATTCATCACATGCAGGCTCCAGATGGATCTGAATAGTTTCCGTAACAACCAATTTGCATTTGGATTCTGCTCCAAAAATGCCTTCCCATTATAGCTTCCATTTGCCTTCGGTGGGTGGGTGCACTCCATCATTTTGCAGTCTTTTCTGAAGGCCATACCTCCGATTTTGGAAACTGTGGATCGATTTGATACAACTGAGCTGCCTGGAATTAGAACAAGGAATATTTTATTGCCAAATCATGACTTGCTCATGTATTTCTATGTACACCATGTAACAAAACTTGTCACTATAATCTTCTTTTGCAGACAGCTCCCCAAGGGATATCTGCAAGAGTGAATTTCCCCTTGCACTCTTCCTAAGGCCTCATCTTTGGGTGACATTGCCCAGTCGGCACAGTTCTTAAGCCAAGATCTTCCTGTTAGAATTGTTATGCTTATTTGAGACGCATGTTAAGTTTCATGAACTTAAATGAGGAGTAAGTAATAAATTCATGGGAGAAATTGGGTTAGTATGTGATTAACATCATGGCTGATGCAGATGGGTGTACCGATGATGGCAACATGTGCTTGTATCATGATGAAATGCAGATTAGAGGCCCTGGAGCC
This sequence comes from Mus pahari, assembly GCF_900095145.1. Classification (NCBI taxonomy): domain Eukaryota; kingdom Metazoa; phylum Chordata; class Mammalia; order Rodentia; family Muridae; genus Mus; species Mus pahari. Next base: position 54,965,666 of record NC_034595.1, read on the forward strand.
AACCCAAGGAAATCTGCCCAAAACGGTTTCATCTCTGTCAGTTTTAATCTGATTAAAAGAGAGTGTGCTTTAATGTACCAAGAAAAATGAGGCTGCCTGATATAACCAAGTGGCACTCTCCCTTCCATCGAGATATTATGAAAATACTTCTCATTGCGATGCTTTGGGACAGCTGCCGGACTCTAGAACGGAGGATGTGGATTCAAGTTTCCTCTCGGTCGCCAACTTACCCAATGCAATCTCAGCAGGGTCTCAGTTTCTACATCTGTAAAATCAATGTACTGGGCGTCACTAACGATTTTCGATCATTTTTTCCCTTTGCATACAACTGAGACATGATATGCAGGCACTCCCATGAGCAGCCTTAGGGTTATGCGCAATTACCCACATGCTGGGACAGCTCTGTCCCTTCTTTCTGCTCAAGCAAGCTTGTCAGGAAGCATATGAGTGAAACTGACATTTCAAAATAACCTTGAATCCTGTTCTGCCTAATTTATTTTAAACAGTACAAGGCAAATAGTTTGGAATTTTGAGTACATACTTAGCTTTAGAAAGTGATTTGCTCTGTAATTTCCAAAACGTGCATCTTAAAACCCATGTGTTCTTCTCTGGCCTAAATGAAGTTTACAGTCCTTTCTGATGATATTTCTGTTTCTCTGAAAGCAAATCAAGGGACCAGAAGAGAAAGCCCCATGGCGTGTAGTCTTTAGTTACTTGAAATGGAATCAGCAGCAAGGCAGGTGTGCAGAGAGGCCTCACGTTGGTAGAGTTTCTCGTTCCCTCTTGAAAAGTGATGGCTTACAACATCTCCCTGATTTGTATGCTGAAGCACAGTGATGGAACCGCACCAACACTTAAGGACACGATGGACTACTCTTTAAAATTTAAGCCTAGTTAGTATTTGACTCAAAACAGCACTAAGATAAGCTTCAAAATATTTTCTTGTGTAGTATTGATCTACATGAAAATAAAACAAATATTTGTAGTATCTAGCTATTAAAATTCTGAGTAACAGACGGATGCATTTAAGAAGAAAGCTACCAACAGGCCATTGGATATTAGTGTAATTTTGAACATAATTGGCTTATACAGTTTTTCCTTTGTGACAGTAGGCTAGTATAGATAACCTGAAACACGCCTGGATGAAGAAAGTACAAATACAATTTGGACCTCATAAGAAATAAGGGGAAATACAAGAGGACTTCCTGAACCAGAGAGCACAAGCTACAAACCGACAAGTTTGACAAGTTACAGAAAAAAATGTAGAACTGAAAAGCTTCCTATTCCTAAGTCTTGGACACCTATGTTTAAGTTTACATTGAGTAAAGTACTATTACTGTGCCTGCAGTTCTCAGGCCTCCGATGCTGAGACCCTTTAACACAGTTCCTCATGTTGTGAGGACCCTAACCATCACATTATTTCCTTGCTACTCAATAACTGTAATTTTGCTACAATTATCATAGTGTAAATGTGTCATATGCAGTATATCTGATGTTTGACCACTGTGAAATGGTCATTTGACTCCAAAGGAGTCGCAACCAATAGGTTGAAAACCATTACCTCAGGCTATCTCATATTTGAGTGGAAACTTTTGATAAAACAAAATTTAATAGGAAAAATATCTATTAAGTAAAACTTGTCTTTCAGAGTAGACAGCAGTGAATCATACACAATGAAATCATTTTCCTTATGAATAAAAAAATCGCTATAGCAAAATACCAAAATAAGATTGACATTAATATATTTTTATATTTCTAATATTTTTTTTGCTTTTTATATGTATATTATGTGTATGTTTGTTTATCATACTATACTATATTAATGCAATAACTGCTCTAATAAAAAATTGAATCATTTGACCACCATAAAGACCTTTGTCATGCCCTTGTAACCCATTTTATACTACCTTCCCTCATCTTTACGGTTTTGTCATTTTGAGAATGTTATATAAATGAAATCATAGATAATGTTACTTTTTTCTAAGAAATCTTTTTTACTCCATTGAAATCATCATATATTTCTCATATCCTGTTGTAGCTAAGTGTATACCATAGTTTGGACACAGCACCATTTGTTTAACTCTTCAAACATGGGTGGCTATTTTGCTTGTTCCCAGATGAAACCTATTAAAATTAACGCTTGTAAGAATCTATTTACCTAAATGTTTTTATGAAACAATGTTTTAATTTCTGTAGGGGTGGATACTCATGAATGTGAACACATAAAAATGACAGTGGCTCCAGAAGAGTAGGGAAAAGAGTCATGTGCACGAGGAATCAGTGACTGAAGAAGGGAGCAGAAACTCAAGAGGCCGAAGGCTCTGGGGCAATGGCTCAGTTGTTAAAGTGCCAGCTATGCCAACGTGAAGATCTGAGTTCAGATCCCAGCACACACACAAGGGAGCAAAAGCTGGGCATGGAAATCCATCCCTGTAGACCTGGCCCCGGCCACTAGGCCAGCCAATGAGCTTCAAGTTTAGTGAGAGACCCTGTCTCCAAAGATAAAATAAAATAACTAAAGGTGAGGAACAATAGAGAGAGACAGGCAGTGTTGATTACTGGCTTCCAAACACAGGCATGCATCCATGAACACACCCGTACTTACAAGACCATCCATGCTAGTATAGGCACACAGGCACCTGTGCATGCTTGAAAGACTTATTGTCAAGATACACCCAGCAGGGCTAGATGGGCAGCACAGGAGTTAGGAGCACTTCTTACTCTTCCAGAGAGGAGGAGGAGGAGGAGGAGGAGGAATGGGGTTAACCAATAGGGAGCAGAAAGGAGTAATTTTTTTTTTCCCTGGGGGGATAAATCATTTGAAACAGGTCATTAAAATGAAGAGATAGGATATCATACTCAACATATCAAGGCTGAGTCTAGTATCTCAATCCTTAAATCCCAGTACTAGGGAGGAAGCAAGCAGATCTCTTTGAGTTCAAGGCCAGTCTGGTTTACGTAGTGAGTTCCTGGACAGCTAAGACTATGTAGAGTAGTGCTGCCTCTAAAAACCAAAATAATTACATAAAATAGTCATATCTATGTATGTTGTCATGGTGTTAACAAAGAAAGGGGTTGGAGCAGTGGTCTGTGTCTACATGAGTGAAAAAAAGGCCATGAATTTGAGTGTGAATGTGGAGCTAGGAGTCCATGGGCTTTTCCTCTAATGTTAAGGGGACTGGAGTCTTTCTTGTGGTCATGAAGGGAGCCTGGAGGCATTGATACAACGTGCTGAAGAGTCTCCCTGAAGTACTGTGGACAACTGAGAGCTAAGAAAGGCCCAGGCTAATGGCAGCACCCGAGTAATGCCGCTCGGCAGTATACGTGTTGAGTCTGTGAAAAATGAAAGTATTTCCTAGCATCTCTGCCCTACCTTTCTTCTGGATCTTTAACTTCTGTAAGTCTATATCATCTTAGGTCTTGAGATGTTAATGACTTTGACTAATTGTCGACACTGGCAATTACAATGACTGATACCTTATCATCTCTCACAGTGAGCAATGCTAATTAAAATTGATTGTACAAGAGCTCTCCTAGCAATTGTCTGGTTCCCCCTGACCCCCACTAGTTTTTGTGAAGACTTGTGCTTATTGCACTGACTTGGTGAACTACACAGGCAGGCTTCTCCTGATTCTCAAGTCCCAGTTCCAGGTGTGAGCCACATCAGCAACAATTACGAAGTGTCAGGAAAATAAGAATGACTGAACTTGTGCTGTTAGAAATATCCCAAATTTTGATGGATGACTAATAGATTGATTGATTAAGTCATACATACATTCATTCATTCTTTCATTCACCTGATGGTCTTAGTAGACATCAGTTATATGCTAGGTACGGTATTAGGCGGCGTCAAATGAGCAAGATGTAGCTGGAAGAACCTAGTGAGGACAGCATACTTCCAGGATGAACAAATGTCCTGTGAAATACTGAAGTGGACAGATGTGAATTCTGCCTAGGGAGCACAGAGAGATTAACAGACAGATACCAATTTTTAGATCTGGATTTTGAGCCATGGAGAGCAACTTCTCTCCTTGACTTTCACTTCTGCTACCTGTCCCTATCTGGGGGAATATTTGCAAATTATATGGGCACAGAAGATTTGGAATCCAAATCAGGAATTGGACCCTGAAGTTTCCAGGCTAAGAATTCCAGGCTACAGAAAAGGAATCCATATTCCTCTGTGCCATGAAGTATATAAGGTTCTAAGTTAAAAAGAACTAATCTCGGACTCCAGGAAGATGCCTGGGATGTGCCCCAGTGTGGAGTACCTACAGGAGACTAGAAGTCAACAGAGGTGTCCAACAACACCATTGCCTTCTAACTGAGCTTCACCAGCTCTTTATTCCACATTAGGCCACACTGTAGGGCTGAAGTATGCACATGGCCCTCAGCTCTGGAGTTAATCAGCTGACTGTTTAACCATGTCTTTCTTAGGGCTCCATCACTAGCACAGAGTTGTTTTATTCAAGTTTAAGCCTCTACCTAGTGAGGCAGCTTGTGTTCAATAACTAGCCGCAGTATCATATCTTTCTTTGAAAAGGGTCATCTCAAGCCTGAAGCTCCCTCACAGACCAACCAATGTATCTTTCCAACCACATGTCACACCTCAGATTTTTCCTCTGCTGGATCCAGCCCCCCCCCACCCCCACACACACATGCATCGTTTACAGAGCAGTTTTTGGCAAACATCATGCTGAAGTTTCAAACTCAATGTTGTTTCCTGGAGAGCTGAGCCTCAAAGAAGCATCTACTATGTGCTAGTTTGAGAGACCTAATAGGACAACAGTTAGGCCACCAACCTCATATACATCACAGGTTCATGGATGTCAGAGCTTCTGGATGCAATGCAGAGCTTTAGGAACCTGATAAACCCGTGAGCTACTGGAACAGAGGGGGGGGGGCTTCAAAGTACATTTGATTAAGTTGTACACATAAAACAATTAGGCCTTAAATATTAGGGTTCTCTGACTTCCCAATGCCTTTACAGATAAAGGATGAACAATTAAAGACTAGAGAAGATCTCTCCTCCTAAGACAACTGGGCACTAGGGATCACTGCCTTCTTTTAAAAAGATGATTCACAACCTCCTACGTTGCTGTATTCTAAGATACCTTTTCTTAAGAGGAAATCCTTTCTTGTATTTTGCAAAAACATTTTCTCAGGTTCTGTCCTCTACAAATGATACAGATGGAATTGTCTCCCTTGTGAAAGATGCTAGTATTTCAACATAAAAATAATTTACATGTCAAATCACTTTTTAATTTAGGAGATAATAGAAATTTTTGCATTAACTTGATAGTTCTTGATATGGGGTAATCTTTTAGTTGTGATAATAGTTTTGGTTTCTATCACACTTAAAAAGAATCATTGTATTTTCAACATACAAATTGAGCTATTTAGAAATGAAGTAATAGATGTGTTGAATTAACTCATGATAATGTGGAAGGAAAAAATAAGCAGGAACATAGATAAAATAAGATTGGCCATAAGTTATCGTTGAGGCTGGATAACGGCAGCCACTTTAGTGACACACATCAAAATGTTCCAGGCTGGCAGGTGTTATGAAATAACTGTGTAGTAGACAGCCAGGATATAATGGATATTTGGGGTTTTGGAGGGGTGGGAGTGGAGGAGAGGTGGTTATGTTTGTTAGTTTTTATCAAGCTAAGAGTTTTATCAAGCCTGAGAAGACAAGCCTCAATTGAGAACATGTCTTCATCCAATTATCTGTAAGTAAGTCTATTTTCTTGATTGATGATTGATGGAGGGTTGAGGATTGAAGCCTGGAGATGAAGGCCCCAGTGCATTGTCAGTGGTGCCCCAACTTCAGGCGGCAGGCCTGAGTTATATAAGAAAGGAGGCTGAGCAAGCCATTAGGAACAAGTCAGTAAGTCCTGTTCCTCCGTGGTCTCTTCTTTAGTTGCTGCCTTGAGTTCCTGACATGGCTTCCCTCGATGGACTGTGATTCAGGATGTGTCAGTCGAATAAATCAGCTCCTTCCTAAGTTGTTTTTGGTCAGGGTTTTGTCACAGCAATAGGAACTAGAGTAGGACATGTGTGAATGCCTGGCTGCTATTTACCCCTCTTGGATAGCTCTACTGTTCTGTATTCGTGACCTTCCATGAATCTCTCTCACAGAGTACTTATGTTCTTGGGTATGAAAACTCTGGGGAAATGAACAGTGCAGTCAGTCTCTTTGCTCATCATCAGTCAGTCCACTTTGTGTATCAGGGGCTTCTTGAAATTTCTCATTTACTGAAGAGTACCTTCTCATTTTGATAAATTCTGGGTTTCTTCCCTTTGGTTTTCTATTGTGTTTTAACTTTGGTACCAAAGAGTTTAAATAAATGTACTGTTGCTGCTTTCTTTGGCAAGATGACACTGACAATTTATTTGCATATTCATTCTACCAAAGACCTCTGCTTATGGTATCTTCTTGTTGAAGATCCTTAGTCAACATGGCTGAAATCCATGTATATACATTGCGATGTGTTTGACCCCAAATTAAGATGTTGAAGTTACTTAAAATAGGCATATTAGGGTCTACAGGATTATGGATATAATTAAGATGAGGCATTACTGATATAAGACATTTTCCTAATCCAAAGTGGCCAGAGAATGCATCCATCTGAAGACACAGGAAGGATGGTGCATGGTGATAAGGGTAGATAGTGGCCAAGGAGCTGCAAGCCAGGTACTACCAAGGCATCAGAAAGCTCGGACAAGCGAAAGAAGAACTATTTTCTCAAATTTCCAAGGGAACAGTTTTCTGGTGGCATCTCAATTTCAAACCTCCAGAGAATAGAAAATGAGATGATAAATGTGTCTTGTTTTAAGTCATTCACTTTGTAGTACTTGTATGGCAGCTCTAGAAGTGATGCAAACCGAAGGAGGCAACAGTTAGAAGTTGGTAAACATTCACTGTAGGAATTAAGGAATCCTGGAGAAATGCCCATAGCGCAACGAGAGCCACAGTGTCACTAAGTTAGAAACCGCCTCTGGAAGGAAACACAAGCCAAGGAATTCTGGCCACTGAAAGACACCAGGAAATTAAAAAAATATGGATTCTCACTGGATCCTCCAGAAATAAATTAGTTCTCTAGACAACTTGATTTTTAGCTTAGTCATAGCAGATTTGCAGAACTGTAATATTATAAAATTTATATTGTTTTAAGCCAATATATTTGTAAAATTGTATTATGGCACCCACAGGAACCTAATTTATTATCCCTTCCTGTAAAACTGCAGGCTTCTATCCCCTTCTGGGCTCATAATCCTTCCTCCTATTCTTCCAAAAGAGTCCCCAAGCTCCATCTACTGTTTGACTGTGGGTGTCTGTATCTGTCTGAGTCAGCTGCTGTGGGGAGCCTCTCAGAGGACAATATGCCCCTGTCTGCAAGCATAACAGAGTATCGTTAATAGTGTCAGGGATTGGTGCTTGCCTATGGGACAGGCCTCAAGTTGGGCCCATTATTGGTGGGGCATTTCCTTAGTCTCCACTCCATTCCTTGGAGACAGGATAAATTTTGGGTTGGAAGTTTCATGTGTGGTTTGGTGTCTCTATTGCTCCACTGGACTTCCTGCCCAGCTACTGGACGTGGCCTCTTCAGGTTCCATATCCCTAATGTTGTGAACTAAGATCAGCCCCTATTGATTTTTGGACATCTCCCTTATCCCAGGCCTCTGTCTCATCCTGGAGATGCCCCCCCCACCCCCCACCTCCTCACACCCTTCGGTTATAGATTTTCATTCATTTTTATGGCCATCCGGCCATCTCTCCTGTCCTTCCCCATACCTGGTCCTGAACCTTCCTATTCCGCTCCCCCAGCTTCCCTCCCTCCCCAGTTCCACTCCTCTATCTGCCTCTTATGAACAAAGTCAACTAACCTGGACCCTTGGGGCTCTCAGAGTTATACACAGGCTGGACCTAGTCCTCTCTACAAATATGTAGTAGATGTGCAGCTTGGTCTTCATGTGCATCCCAAACAGCTGGTATAGGGGCTCTCTGAAAAGCTGTTGCCTGTATGGGTGATATGGTCTTCTATCTGGGCTGCTTTGTTTAGCCTCAGTGGGAGAGGAAGTACCTAGTTTCACAGAGACTTGAAGTGCCAGGGTGGGGGAATACCCGGGCGGGGGGGGGTGTCTCTCACCACCTCAGAGGAGAAGGGGAGGTGGGTATAGGAGAAGGATTGTGAGAGAGGGAGGGGGCAGTGAGCAGATGTAAAGTGAATAAGTAAAACATAAAATTAAAAAACAAATGAACACAGCACAACATCAGCAAGCTGCAGGCTCACAGCTGGCACACGGGGACTGGGGATGTGTCTCCATAGTAAAGTACCTAGCATGCACTTGACCTTGGATTTGACACCCAGCACTGACAGAAAGGAGGTTGAAGCATAGTACCTGATCCAGGAAAGAACCATTGAGTTCCCCAGAATTCTCTTTGCTGTTACAAATACTAATCTAAATCCATAGCTAACGATTATGTTTGTAATTGCTTCCCCCACCCCCATACCATTTTCTCAGGCTGAAAATTTCAGAAGAATAAAAGCCTAAAAATCTGCCTGAAAAGATGGAAGTGACCTTATTGCCATCTTTCCCACAACACAGATGTACCCTTAAAGCAGTGAGACCTGAGGTCCAATCTTCATTCCAGCGCAGGTTGTGTGATCTGGAATGAGCTGTTTTAAGCCATAGAAGCTCCACCCTCACGAGTAGAACAAAGCTAGAAACAGTGTCAACCTTCCAAGGTGACCAGTTCACCCATGTGATATGAGAATCAGCATAGTCCTGACCATCTTAAACGTGGAATACTAAGAAGCAGGCCGATGCTGGTGTTGACTTTGCCTAATTGTGGCAAGCTTAAGCTGCAGGCCACTCCCTCTCCCTTAGTACATGCATAGCAATAGAATATCTACCCTGGTAAATGCTAAACAGGTCTGCCTATGTGCATGCATGTGAGTACTGAATTCATGTGTGGCCCATAAATCGCAAGCACTACTAGCACAGCCTGAAGAGAGGTTTAAATAATCATAATATGAACTTGAACATGAATTCTGTAGCTAGAGTTTGGCAATGACCCTCCTCCACCATCTCATCTCTATAGCCTGGTTGCAGACTGGAATAGCGCTCTTAGAGGGTTAGAGATGGTGAAGAGCCTCCTTGGCACTCCTGTCTTCAGCCTGCCCTCCAGCCTGAAGTTCATTCCACAGCCATGGGTGGTTTTAGTTCTCATCTGGCTACTACCTAATGGCAGCTGGTTTGGTTTCAACATACAAAGTAGAAGCTTGGTTTTCTTGCTTCGGTGTCAGTGGCTTGTCTCATCATTCCATGCTTAAGAGAATTTCTACCTGGGACATCTGAGTATCCTTTAGATTGGTCCTAGGTTCCAGACCTAGCTTCATTACTTTAGAGCCCCTTTGACTTGGGCCAAGGGGCTCCACATCTCTGTACATATTATTCTGCAAGCAAAATGGGAAGGATCCAGGTAAATACTGGAAAGGATGTATGGAACATATTTATAAAATGCCCAGCATTAGAATCTAATAACAATATCCACCATTCTAACATTATCGTTACTTCCTTGCTTCTCTTTTCCCTCCAAAGCCCGGCCCCCTGCCTTCCTCAGGTCTGTTTTTCAGCCTGATCCCTTGAGGATCCATCTCCAGGGGCTGCTTCCTCTGATATATTGAGCTACAACCTCTACAATATTAAAGAGATAACCAGTTCCTGATTTTACAGCATGTTAGTTACTGAATCAGGTGCAGAATGTCCTTTAATATGGCATCAATTAATAAAAGCTAAGCTGCCCCCTACCCAGTAGAGGGGATGAGAGCTTATTAAGACAATGTCTTCATAGTACTCATAAACCCCTTGAAAGACATTTACTAGGTAAACAGTGGGATTTGATTTTCATGTTGTTTGTTTGGATTCTTAATGCACACTCCCTGTTCCCTGGATTGCTTTTAATAGGTTCCCTGCAACGCCTCCCACTGTGTGGGTGCTTGTTAGAGCTGCTTCATGCCCAGTGCTGGTAAATGCTGCTGTTGGGCACCTCTACTTCACTGGGTATTCCTCCCCCAACACTCTCTCTCTCCCTCCCTCGTCCTTTATCCTTTGGAACCTTGGGCCCTCCCCCTTTAAGCTTCCCAATCCATTGATCTTCACATTTGGGGGCAGGTAAGACTCATGGGGGAACATTCTGAAGAACTAGATGACCAAACTACATTCTAAACTATCAAGGCATAGTCCATTGACCGAGGCCCCGAGTTCAATGTTCCTAAGCTTTTCCAAGTAGTTCTAGTGTGCAGCCAAGACCATGACCTGCTGAGCTCACCTGACTGCTGTATATCCTGCAGATCCCAACCATGTGACCTGATAAACAGACAAATTAGGCCTTATAGCTTATCCCTACCTAACCAAGAGCTCCTCTATGACCCGTTTGTTTCTTGTTCTCCAACATCAAGGAGTACTAGGACCTGAAAAAGAGAGGGTATTCAATCTACATTTCTTCAGCTAAAAGCATTCCTTTTCCACCCTCAAGGGATTACCCTGGTTTCAAGAATTGGTCAGAATTCCTATTAATCTTATCCACTGACTGTTCATCCTCTCAGTAAAGACTAATTCTGTTGCTGTGTGATAGGGACAGCAGACCAGTGATGTGGCATGGTGCCATTCTCACCCATAGGGTCAGTCTCAGCCACGGCCACCCACAGGAAGACTTGGGTGCAGGGACAGAGCAGAAAGAGCCAAGGCCTCCCAACATTCACAGTCAAGTTCAAAGATACTCTTCTTCCTATCTACAGCCCTCTCCCAGTGGCTTGGCTAAAACGAAGGACGATGCTTAGGACTCAGGTGCTCTGGGTCATCATAAAACAGGACGTAATGAACTTGATGCACCCCCGTGCTGATCAGCTGGGACATCCACAGCAAAACACCAAAGAAGGTATAGCTTAAACACTGAGCATCTGTTCTGCTCATTTTTCTGGAAGCAGAAAAGCTGTACACACAGCTAGTTTTCTCCTAAGGCCTCCCTTCCTGACTTGTAGGACTGCCTTCTTCTGGCTGGGCCCCACCATGATGGAGAGAAAAAAAAAAAAAAAAAAAAACAAAACCTGAGAATGTTATAGTGTATCTTTTTCAAAAACTAATGTTTTTACTAATTTTTGAGAGTTTATTCAGTACATTTGATTATAGTCCTCTGACTCTTCCTCCTAGATCCTCTCCGATCTCTGTAGCCACCCAACTTCATGGTCTTGCTCTCTTTTAAAAACAAAAACAAAAACCATGGGGGTTCCATTTTGTTGTCCAACTACTTCTGAGCATGTGCCTGCCATGGAGTGTGGTTTCGCTACTCAGTGAGTCTCCACTGAAGAAAACCGACTTTCCCTCTTTGAGCAGCTCTCAATTGCCAATAGCTCCTTGGATAGTGAACTGTCTTCTAGCAAGAACTTAAGTCCTTCCCTGTTAGGACCTAGCCCTCATCAGGGCTAGGTTCTAATCTCACATTAATTTAACTCCATGTTGGCTCCCTATCCAAGCATTGTCACAGTGGGGCTTAGCACTTCAACACTTTGGATCAGTATGTGGATCCAGCTCGTTCCATGGTTGTCTCAAGCATGTCATATGTGTTAGGAATAAAAGTATCGTGCCTTTCCTTTCTTGATCCCTTCCTTACTTTCTCTCCTTTTCACTCTCCCTCTCTCCCTCCTTCCTCTTTCCTTCCCTCCCTCCATCCTTTGAGAGAACCAAAAACATTTCAATGAGTTTTGATTTTTCTCCAAAGCTGAGGGACACTCATACGGGCTCTGTGTCTTGGCTAGCATGAGCTGTGCTGCAATATGCACAGGATGGCAGATGTCTCTTTGACATACCCTCATTTCTCTTTTCTGTATGCCCAGGTGGATCTATGTTGTTTTTTTTTTTTTTTAATTTCTAGAACAACTTCCAGACTGTTATCTATACTGCCCATGTCAGTTTATGCAATTGGATAAAGAAAATGACACACACAGCAGCAGCAGAGTGCCAGTTTACCTTTGGGTCAGGATGGGATCCCCACCATCTGTGCCAATGTGGATAGAACTACAGAGTATTTTCCTGAGTAAAATAAGGCAGGCATGGAAACACATGTGTCACATGATCTCACGTGTGAATCTGAAAAGGCTGATGTCAGAGATGAAGACGATGAAGAGAGGAGAGTGTAGATGAGACTGGGGGTGGGGCTGCCCCATGGGGACTGAGTTACAGAGAGAGGGTCTGGTGGGCTCTTGTCAAGTGTGATGACTGAAAGAGAAGCCAGTAACGTAGTGAATATTGAAAAAGTCATATCAGATGTTTTCGCCATAAAGAAATGATAAATGTTTAAGGTGATAGCGATAATTAAACTGATTTAAACATAACAGTGTAATGTTTCAAGGTTCCATATGGCGCCCCATAAATGAATATAGCTTTTATGTTTCCATGTATCGGTTGAAATTTGTAATTAAAACAAATGAATAAATACCAAATTTAGAAAGAAAGTTTATAGGCAAGCAAAGATAAATGCATTCAAAGAAAGGAAAGCCTCAGCGGCTGGTTAAAAGGCCTGGTGAAATCCAGTTTAACCAGGAGTGGGAGGTGGATCATGGCAGGAGTGGGGCACATTAGTTTAAAAAAGAGGGTGCAAAGCTAAGAAAGAGCCTTTGCATTTTCATGCGAATCTTTTTCTTCTGAATTTCCTAGCTTGACGGTGAGTGTCTTAAGGCAAAGGCCTTGTTACTGCCCCTTTGTAGCCCACGCTTAGCCTGGAAAATACAGCAGGTATTGCCCCACAGTTTGGCATATCAAAACCACTTTCTTTCACGTGTCCTCACTTTGACCTAAAGCTATCTGGTGCTTATTTTGATCAGAACAGCTTGAGGGATCCAGCATCACTCACTTGAGACTCCATCCCCACTTCCTGCTTCTAGATTGTCCACTGCCACAGTCAAACACTCCAGACAGATGTCTTGCCCTCAAGGGGAGAGGGCTGTGCAGTTCTGCAAGTCCTCCTGTTGACCATGGGCATTAGTGAACAGCCCTGGCACATCAGCACCAGCATGCTCTACTACACTCTGTGGTGATGCCTCTGTGGCTCCGCACTCCTTTCCTGTGCTTGACTGGCAAGGTCCTCTTAAATCCTTTGTCCTTCCCCAGGATGCCTGCATGAGAACCTTAACAACAGGCTTTGTTCTCACAGTCACATGGAATTGGAGATTTCCAAAACCACATTTGCATCCTTGGTATATAGTTTGTCTCTTAAGGACTCATATATTGAAATTTTGGTTGATAATCATGACAATATTAGGAGATGGTAGGATCTGTCAGAGGTGGAGCCTGGTGGGAGGTTGTGGGGCAGTGGGCTGTGCACAGACAGCCTGGTCCCCAGTTGGTCCAGCAAAGGTCTGGAACCCTGGTGACCCAGTGGGTGGTGATTAGGTGTTCAGCCACGCCTCCTGGGTCCCTAGCTACAGCTTCCCAAGTACCTCCCAACCCTCACAGAGAGGTATGTGGCCATCAGTCACCTTAGGAGCAGTACCAAGCCCTGCTACATGCATATAAGTTTTCCCCAAAGGTCTCAGACCAAACCAATGAGAAGTACCTGTTGTCAGACCCTTACCCACCCCAAAACTGTATATAAGAATCCTATCTGGAAGGAAAAGGGTGTGTGAGAACTACTCTATAGTCCGAACCTTCTGTCCAAAGAGCTGTAATACTTGGGAGGAGGTCTGCTCTCCGGAAGCACTGCCTGAAGCTCCTCCGCTGCACTTAACCACTAGCTAATTGGTCTCTGGTTGGCCCAGCCCGACCCGACTGAGTGCAGGGCTGCGGGGGTGGGGTGGGGTGGGGAGTAACTGGATTACATCTTGGAAGGTAAAGGCAAAGATGGAGGTGGAGCCAACTGCAGCTGCAGAAGCAGCGGAAGTGACTTCCCCTTCCTGCCCACACTCACTTCCCTTCCCGGAACTCTCACACACCGGGCCAGGACAAAGATCTCCATGGACAGCCTCTGGTACACAGACCCACAGGAGGTGGCTGGGTCTGGACTTCCCTTGTGAAGGGAATCATCTTCATCTTTTGTAGTGACTAAGACTTGGGGAATGGAAGAGTTCTCAAGCGAGCAGATCGAGACTAGCACCTCTCTCAATCTTGTACACTCTATTCCCTGAATGCCCTCCTCCTGTGATCCCTTTCACATGGTAGATGTAGATAGAAAGCTGAATACAGATGCTCAGTTTGGGACTTTTAGCCTCCATAACGGTGAGCCTCTTTTCTTTATAGAAGTAACCAGCCTCGGTTAGTGTGTTATAGCATTACTAAACAGATTAAAATGCATGCAACACCAGTTGTCATTTCTTTCTGGTTTGAGTGTCTCTTCTAGTGGCCACTTTTTTTCTGTTGCCTCTTGAGCTCTGAGATATTTTTGCTAATAATCTTCAAAGCACCAAGCTTTATGCCTCTCCCTCACTTGGGCGATCCGAATTAATTGCATCAATGGTCTTGACCCCTGAAACACAAATGCCTGTTTAAAATAAAAGGCTGATTATTATATAATGAACTATATTCAGTTTACTAAATAGTTAACTTAAACATAAATATATGTATATATTTATGCTGAATAGATGTGTAATTTATGCTAATGATAATTACCAATAATACAAAGGCATAATAACTCCTCTGCAGTGATGGTATTCATTACCCATGCTTCATTTCTCTTCTGCTCAACAGTCAGATAGTGACAATTTGACATGCCTCAGGAACTGTGCTGGGCAACGAGGACACAGAGACTGCGGTGATGTATGCCATGTCTTCAGAGTTGAGTTTGGGGGGGGGGTAAGGCAGGTGTGGAGTGGCAGAGATTATATTAGAAATCTGTGGATGAGGAGTGATGAGGTGAACCCCATTTTTATCAATAACTCTGGAGCTTTCTTATTTGTGGTGCTGTTTCTGTGTTGGCCGAGGCTTTATCTTGTCCACGTGCTTGGCATTCATCTCCTTGTACAGTATAGTATGTACATCAGTTAGACTTGACTACACTCTGATGCTATAACAAAATAACCCTGCGTCTCTGGATGATAATATTAGCACATCAAAGCTTTGGAATTTTTGCTCACGATCTGAAGATGGCAGCAGCTGCTTCACTTGGCTACCCAGGGATCCAGGATCTGATGGTGCATTTAGGGATTCAGGATCTGATCATGAGTTTAGGGATCCGGGATCTATTTATGCATTATGCATTGCACAAACCACATCTCTCATATTAAAGGGGCCAAGGTAGTTTGTTCTGGAGCCATTTTGAATGATCATAGCCTGGCATCACAGATCTGGATTGCTCCAAATTCCATGTTATGATGTAGAAGCAGTTTCATGAAGTTTTATAGTTTTACAGAACAAAGGAAATCCTAGATCAAGGCAAATTTAAAATACATCAGTGAGGATATTAGAAAGCCAGGTACATTTCCCTGATGACTAAGGATGTTGAACATTTTTTTCAGGTGTTCCTCAGCCATTCGATATTCCTCAGTTGAGAATTCTTTGTTTAGCTCTGTACCCCATTTTTAATGGGGTTATTTAAATTTCTGGAGTCCAGCTTCTTGAGCTCTTTGTATATATTAGTCCTCTATCAGATTTAGTACTGGTAAACATCCTTTCCCAATCTGTTGTTGGCCTTTTTGTCTTGTTGACAGTGTCTTTTACCTTACAGAAAGAAGCTTTGCAATTTTATGAGGTCCCATTTGTCAATTCTTGATTTTACAGCACAAGCCATTGCTGTTCTGTTTAGGAATTTTCTTTCTGTGCCCACATATTCAAGGCTTTCCCCCACTTTCTCCTCTATAAATTTCAGTGTCTCTGGTTTTATGTAGAGGTCTTTGATCCACTTAGACTTGACTTTAGTAAAAGGAGATAAGAATGGATCAATTCTCATTCTTCTACATGATAACCGCCAGTTGTGCCAGCACCATTTGTTGAAAATGCTGTCTTTTTTCCACTGGATAGTTTTAGCTCCCTTGTCAAAAATCAAGTGACCATAGGTATGTGGATTCATTTCTGGATCTTCGATTCTATTCCATTGATCTACTTGTGGACGTTGTACGTCGTGGTGCGGAGCCTAGTGCGCACCAATGTACAACGTCCACAAGCAGCTGCTTGTTGACGTTGTACATCGTGGTGCGGAGCCTAGTGCGCACCACGATGTACAACGTCCACAAGCAGGGTACATTTACACAATGGAGTACTACTCAGCTAGTAAAAACAATGAATTTTTGAAATTCTTGGGCAAATGGATGTATCTGGAGGATATCATCCTTAGTGAGGTAACCCAATCACAAAAGAAGTCACTAGATATGCACTCGCTGATGAGCGGATATTAGCCCAGAAACTTAGAATACCAAAGATACATTATGCAAAACACAAGAAAACCAAGAAGGATGACCATTGTGTGGATACTTCATTCCTCCTTAGAATAAGGAACAAAATACCCATGAAAGGATATAGGTACAGAGACAAAATTTAGAGCTCAGATGAAAGGATGGACTATCCAGAGACTACCCCATCCGGAAATCCATCCCATCATCAGCCACCAAACCCAGATACTAATGTTCATGCCAGCAAGATTCTGTTGAAGGAACCCTGATATAGTGGCCTCTTGTGAGGCTATGACAGTGCCTGGCAAACACAGAAGTGGAGGCTCACAGTCAGCTATTGGATGGAACACAGGACCCCCAATGGAGGAGCTAGAGAAAGCACCCAAGGAGCTGAAGGGGGCTGCAACCCTGTAGGTGGAACAACAATATGAACTAACCAGTATCCCCTGAGCTCGNGTCTNTAGCTGCATATGTAGCAGAAGATGNCCTAATCAGCCATCGTTAGGAAGAGAGGGCCCTTGGTCTTGTAAACTTTATATGACCCAGCACAGGGGAAGGCCAGGGCCAAGTAGTGGGAGTGGGTGGGTAGGGGACCAGGGGCAGGGGTGGGGTATAGGGAACTTTCGGGATAGCATTTGAAATGTAAATAAAGAAAATAATAATAAATAAATTTAAAAAAAAAAGAAAGCCAGGTACAATAAGATGAAGGAAGCTTTCCTATAGGGCCAGGATGTTATCTGAGCTTTTGGGTTGGTGGAAGCTAGTAATCTGCTAAGTCAATAGATTCCACAAGGTTCTGATCTATTAGTCACAAGATATTAGTTCAGACATAGAGCTAAACAAGGAACGGCTGTTTCCGAGGGACTAGAACTAGCTCGATATGAGGTAGTTAGCCTCTGGATCTGCAACATTCTAGTCTCCTACTTTCAGTTCCAGTCAGTCAGCTTCTGCAGACACAGCTCCATCTCAGTTTTCCTTCACAGTGCACTCGATGGAGTACCAGTCACCAGCTGTAGGCCTCAGGACTCACTTCTTGGCATCAGCAACCAAACTACCTACAAGCAAGACTGGAAAGCAAGAGAACCCATAGGTTAGCTAATGGCTGTCACTGACCTAGCTGGGTCATGACTTGAACTTTAAAGCTCCATCTCTTTTGAATTCTAACTGCATCCCTTATTTTTAGGGTTTGCGGGGGTGGGGGGGTGGGGGGGAGGCAGTATAATAGTTCTCTTTCTCTGCAATTTTTAAATTTAAATATTAAGACATAAGAGAATAAAAACAAAGAACAAACTACTCTTTCTATGCTAATGATTGGGACTGGGTTGTAAACTTATTAACCAAGTGGGTCCTCTGTTGACTCAAGAATCCTGCTGGCATCTGGACCAGGTGAGACTTACTTGGTGAAACAGAACTCTATCTGGTACAGGATGTCTGTCCCCTGTGAGGAGGAGGAGGAGAAGGGGGAGGAGAAGGAGGAGGAGGAGGACGAGGACGAGGACGAGGAGGACGAGGAGGACGAGGAGGAGGAGGACGAGGAGGAGGAGGAGGAACACAGCATGTCTATTACTCTTACCTTCCTACCAATCAGCTAGATCATTGCACCAGGGAGGCAGAGGCTGAGTGTGTGAAGGGGAAGAGACTCTAATGGCAGCAGGGGTGTGAGAAAGTAAACAGAGCAGGGGTCAGGCTTCACTGCCTTTTGCTGATTGTGTTATTGGATCAGCTGTGAAGCCTCTTTGAGGATCAATTTGCTCATCTATAGAAAAGGCAATCAGATCCCATGGTGTCTCCACTTGAGTCTTTACCACCCCTGGAAGTTAGGGGACTTGCTGGACACGTAGTGAGAAACAGTTTTTCAAATGTCTTCTATCAAATGCTCATGAATCCATAAAGGGACTGCCTGGTTTATAGAGACCAGATGGGTATGAACACGGTCTTAGCCTCAGTATTCAGCAATCCTCTGAGTGGGTTCTTTCAGAGAACTGCCCTACTGTTACCCAGCGGACCTTCAAGTTGTTATTGTCCCCACAGAAAAGGCCTAAAACCCCCTCTCCCTTCAAAGCCATCCACTCCAGTCTTTTCACGAATGTTTTGTTTTAACCCATTCCTGACTATGCCTATGTGAATTTGACCTACACAAGAGAATGTGGGGAGGGTAGCATTCAACAAAGAGAAGCGTCCACTTTCTTCTGAAGGACTAATTAGCTTGTGGCCTAGAGAGCCTGAGGTTGAATCTTCTCAGATAAGAGATTTATTTTTTAATCTAAAAGAACTTTAAAAGTAGAAATGTTTTAAATCAAAGTATTAAATTACACAATTACATGTGTAGACGCGGCCATTGAGGGAGTTATTTTTGTGGTGTAGGCTGAATCCAGCATAAAAATATTTACTGCTCTGAAATGTCAATATGAAATAATCAGAATCCCAAATTAAATATTTACTGTCTAATCAGCCTGCATTCATCCATTCACAATGTCCCCTAAGAAACACTGATTGCATTGCATTTGACCACCTGGAATCTCGTGTTTGCAGGCTTGAGGCTGGGGAGCCTAGCAAAGTCTCATTCACAGGCATTTTCTAACATCTTTCCAAGGTACTTCTGGACCAGAAATGTATACAAAAGTACAACTGACGTCAGATCAACTAACATAACGTGTTTACTGTTCAGAATGAATGTCTGTGTCCTTGCCCAAAAGAAAACACAGATTTTGAATACCCATCTCTAATGTGATGGTATTTGGAGGTAGAGTTTTAAAGTCCTTGGAAAGTTAGGATTCTCTTGAATGGGTTAGTGTCCTTAAGTCCAGAAACGCCCTTCATCCCTCTGTCTTTCTAAGGAAGACACAATGAGATGTCAATCAGGAAGAGCAGACATCCCTTGGTCAACCTCTAGGCAATGATTTATGAAGTCATTAATCCTCACCTATTCTGTCTAATAACAGGTCAATAATAAACAACTATGCCAAACATTAAGATTGTATATGAGATCTAGGTTCTTAGGAAATCTACTATAAAGAGAGACCCATAAATAGTCAAGACAATGTCTTTTGCTTTAATGCCATGTTAAGTATCAGCCTAGTGGTAGTGCTTTATAAAGGTGCTAAAGATAACCCACTCTAAGATATTATCTCAGAATGAAGGTAGAGTTTTTGTTGGACAGAGTTGGAATTGAATAATGAGGCTTATATTTCTTTAAAAATAAATTAACGTGTAGTCTGCAGTACCACCCATATCTGTTTCCTCTGGCTGAAAATAATAACTCCCCTCCCTTTTAATTTACTCAGATTGCAATTTTCTTCCAGCATTTATCATGGCTGGACTATTGGTGGTGGTTCACTTTTAAGAGGCACATCAAATTACAGGCAAGTGGGTAGGGATGGAATATTCTCTAATTTGTCAAAATTCCTCAAAGAACTGAGCAGACCTCCAGAAGCATTTGCAGAGGTCTGGGTGTCTTCTGTGTCATTTCTTCCCCAGTCCCACAGGTTACCATTTCCTCAATGGGGCAAGATGGCTCACCACTGACTTGTATTCCAAATCCTTTAATCAAAGATGGGGAGAGCATAAAAATGGTGGCCACGTGATCTGCTCCCAATGAGCAGTGCTCAGCTCTGTTATTAATAATAAGTAGGTAATTTTTCATGGGTCTAGTGAAATGCTAGTTTAGTCTGTGTTGAGTAAAAATAATTTCAGTGGTGCTGAATTATGAAATCAATATAAAGTTACATGTTTGATCTTCTTGGTGGCTCTAGTATTATGACAGTTATTGTCATAATGAGTATACCAGTATGGTTGCACATGAGAGAGAGAGTTTCCTTTTTGTATTTTGTTATGTTATGAGCCAAAAATCAACTCAAGCACTTCAGTTCTAGTAAATTTTGAATTCCATGCATAACTCAGCAGCAGAGTCCCCCAATCCCTGCACCATTTTCCAGACTCTTTGCCTGTAGCCAAATCCTATTAGATGCATTTCCATGTCATGTTGTGTTTAAATAATGTGGCAGGACAGGGCCTTGACTTAGAAAATGATACCATTCCTCCAAGGCGGCTTCTATCACAAGCATCTCATACAGAAATCATGTCTTGTATTTTGCCTCTGTGGAAATTGGTGACGTTGTTAAAAATTTATTTCTGCTGCAAGAAAATCTGATTCTTGGCTTATTGTGTCAAACAGCTGCTTGTATGTGGCATCGGGCAACTGTCCAGCTGTGCAGTTCACACAAATTAATTTAACCCTGCAGTACACTGTGAGGCCAATTAGAATGGTCCCCGCAGGTGTGGCAGGCACTAACTTAGGAAAACTGTCCACGGTGGGGCAGGAGCCAGGAGCCAAATAATTTGATGAGGTCCAGAGCTGTATGAGGAATATTTTCCAAATAGCAAGTAATCACATAAAGCATGTTGGTGGCAGCTTGAATACATATATGATGCAAACTGAGCTGAAGGGGGTCACAGAAGAGCTTGGCTAGCACAGTTGAGGACATGACTTTCAGAGCAATTCACGGGATTTGACTACAATCACATCCGAACCCCAAAAGTCTTTCTGTTTTGTTTTGTTTTATTACAGACATTTTTTCACTTAAAAACTCAACTAAGTCCAGGGGAAATGTTAGACAGTCCATTAACAATAATCAAAGAGGCTCAAATACTTGAGCAAAAATGAGCCCAGTCCTAATGGATACAAAGTGGGGAATGAACCTAGTAGCTCATTACTAGTTTTAGCAGATGCCCCATTCTAGTGCAAAGTTAACTGTTCTGACAGGCAACATTACTCAATTTTCTATTGAAAAATTCTATATATGTTTTTGTCATGTTTTGCTCTTCCCTCAGCCCTTTCCAGATCTTCCCCATCCCCTTACCCACCCAATTTTCTCTTCTTTTTCCTCCATCTCTCTTTAAAAACAAAAACCAAAAAAAAAAATACACATAAACATGTGAAAACTCACCCAACACACACACACATGCACACGCACACGCATACGTGTACACACACACACACACACACACATACACACACATACACATGTATATGTTGCTGCAAATTTCTAACCCAAATATGTCTTGGCAATGAAAACACAACACAATTAATATGAGTACATGCTGTGCACCTAGATTGGGCAGATCTACCACTACACCAGCATCTTCTACATCTCTGAGACCCCTTAGAACTTGCAGTTTCTCCAGGCCATGTGCTTCTGCTCCACTTTTCTTCTTCTTCCTCCTCCTTTGTGTCCTCTCTTTCTCCCATTTTCTCCTTCTTCTCTCTCTCCACCTTCTGCTCCACCTTCCCTTTCATCTGCCCAATCATCAACTCTCCTTTATTTTACAAACTAAGGTGGAAAGTAGGTTTACAGGAAATCACCTGAGTGCTGACTCATTCAGCTATTCACTGGACAACGAATTAACATCAAATATAATTAGCCCCAGGGCTATCCACATCATGTACACATATACAAAAACATACACACACATATACATACATGTGCATGCACAAATATGGAAACAAAGACAAAAAGAAAAAAAGACCAATATGACAAAAGTCAATCAATCAATCAATAAATCCCAAACCTAACAAAATGAGACAGAAAGTCTAGAAAAATAGCATTGAGTTGGCTTTACATTGTCCAGCTACTCTTGGACATACAGCCTGCCCTGAAGTGTGGTTAATATATGCCTATGAGGTGCCATTGGTATTCACAGAGTTTTTTTTTTCCTTTGCCAGCAGGTATCGATTGCAGATAACTTCTTGCTTGGGTGGAAGGATGGCCACTTCCTCCTCTGGGTGCTGGAACTCTGCTTATTCTGAACTTGGTCAGGCCTTGTGAATGTAGCCATGGTCCCTGGGAGTTCATATACACATCAATCATGTTATGTCTGGAAGACACTATTTCCTTGGAGACAACTTTCAACTCTGGCTCTTACTACATTTCTATCTCTTCTTTCACAGAGATCTGTGAGTCTTGAGGGGGAAGGCCTGGATGGAGACACTCCATTTGGAAACAAGCACTCCAATGTCACTCTCTGTATACTGTCCACTTGTAGGTCCTGGGTTAGTTCCTGTCTAGCAAGGAGAAGCTTCTTTGATGAGAGATGAGTCAGGCACTGACCCCTGGGACATGGGAAGTCATTTTAGTGCTATATTTGTTTAGCAGAATGGTAGTATAAGTTTTTAACCATAGAATCATGACCTATCTAGTATCAGGTTCTTGGCTACTTTAGCAGTGTCAGGCATGGGCTTTATCTGTGCTAGAACCTTAAATCTGAGTGGACTTTCAATCCAATCAGAAAGGAGTTACTTAGTCCCATAGCATCTGTGCCATTATTGCACTATGTTCCTGTTGTATGGTTCAGGGTTTGCATCTGGGATACCTTTGTCCTCCAGCAGTGTGTAGAACAACTACCAGTACCATGAATGCTACTCAATAGGGGTGAAGCTTCTACTTAGTCACCAGTTCAGCCTCACTGGGTTTGATGTCACATGTAAGTGTTGCCTTCAGCAATAGGACCTTATGGCGTCAAGAGTTACGAATAGCCTAAGCAATAGCTTGTGATGTTTAGGGGTTTGCATTGAGCCCCTTAGGTTAACAACACACACACACACACACACACACACACACACACAAACTATACCTGGCACAGGAGGTTTTACTTGGTGATAAAGAATAGCTATTTGGTGAATTGTCTCTCTGATTATTTGGTGACTCCATTTGGATTTCTTTCATATATGTACATATTTTAAGAAGTTTCTCCAGTAGTAGGTTTCCATACAATTTTTCAAATGACTTCAGTGCTAGTTGTCCCTTTTCATATTCCCTCTTTTACCTCTCTCTTCCAGGACTCTAATTCTCCCAACCCAGACTACTACCTGTCTCCCCATAACAATCTATTCCCCTTTCCTTGGGAGATGCTATCCTTTGCCCTTGTCCCTTACCAGGTACCTAGCCATTGTGGTTAGTAGCCATGTAGTATACTTATCAAAAGCTTAAACACTAACATCAACATATAAGAGGGGTGTCTTAGTCAGGGTTTCTCTTTGTCTTAGTCGGGGTTTCTATTCCTGCACAAACATCATGACCAAGAAGCAAGTTGGAGAGGAAAGGGTTTATTAGGCTTACATTTCCATACTGCTGTTGATCACCAAAGGATGCAGGACTGGAACTCAAGCAGGTCAGAAATCAGGAGCTGATGCAGAAGCCAAGGAGGGATGTTCTTTACTGACTTACTTCCCCTGGCTTGCTCAGCCTGCTGTCTTATAGGATCCAAGACTACCAACCCAGAGATGGTCCCACCCACAAGGGGCCTCTCCCCCTTGATCACTAATTGAGAAAATACCCCACAGCTGGATCTCATGGAGGCATTTGCCCAACTGAAGCTCCTTTCTCTGTGATAACTCCAGCCTGTGTCAAGTTGACACAAAACTAGCCAGTACAAGGGGGCATACAATTTTTGTCTTTGGGAACCAGAGTTACCTCACCCAGATTGATATTTTTTCTATCTCTATCCATTTACCTGTGAGTTTTGTTTTTCTTTACTGTTGATTAATATTCTTTTGTATAAATATCACATTTTCACTATCCATTCCTCAGTTGATACACATATAAGCTGTTTCCAGCTCCTGGATTTATGAATACAGCAGCAGTGATCATGGACAAGCAAATATCTCTATAGTAACATATAAAGTCCTTCGGCTATATGACGAAGAGTGGAATAGTTGGATCTTGAGGTGGATCTATTTCCATTTTCCCGTGGAACTACTCATTATAGAACATTGTGTTGACCAGTTTGCATTAATCCAGTTTGCAATGGATTAATGTTCTGCTTTCCGTATATTTTTGACAGCATATGCTGTCATTTGTTTTTATTGATCTTGGCCGTTCTGACCTGTATACAATGAAATAGTAGTTTAAAACTTCATTCTGATGACTAAAGATGCTGAACATTTCTTTGTGTGTTTCTCAGTAATTTCTGAATATCTTCTGAGGATCCCTGCCGAGTTCTGTACCCCATTTTTAATAAGCTTAGGTCTTTTATTGATGTTTGGGTTTTTTGTTTGTTTTTGTTTTTTAGTTCCTTATACATTTTAGATACTAACCCTCTATATCAGATATAAAATTGTTGAAGAACAATTCCCAGTAGATAGACTGTCACTTTGCTCAAATGACAGTGCTTTTGACACACAGAAGATTTTCAGCTCTCTGGGTCCCATTATTAATCATTAACTTTACTGCCTGTATTATTGTTTCCTGCTCAGAAAGGCTTTTCTCAAGGCTCAGAATGCTATGATCTGGAACTGACCTGAATGCCCCCTCCCTAAGGACTAGAATTTGTGGTACTGAAGGTACCATGTAAACTTCCAAAGAGGGGAGGTAGCCAAAGTCTTGTCCCACTACCACACCTATAAATCATAACAATCAGCATGGGAGGATAACCCATGGTTGCAGTAGTGGCATATATTCCTTGATAGTAACCAAAAAACTCTATGATTGGACTTAATGTATGTTCAACAAAATAAATACACTGCCTAATACTGGAAACCTAGCTAACTAATCAGTGCTAGTAAAATCATGGTTATAAAAGGAGAATTTACAACCACTGGTTTACTAAACAGTGTATTCCCTAACAACAATCTATAAATATTTGTCCTGGCATCCACAGATAAGTAAGTGCAGCTTTCACCTCTCAGAAAGGACGTTTCTCTTTGAAGAAGACACTACAAAAGCCACAACCAATCAGTATGCTGAAATGTGTAGCCCAGTTCCAATGAATACAGCTACAAAACAATCCCACAAGAAAGGCTTAAGGGACATTGCAGAAGAGAAAGTGGATAGATTGTAGAAGTCAGAGTCAACGAGGCTTGGCTGTGAAATTGTTTCTCCTTGTAACATCAGAAACTGTTCACATAAAGTCTCTCCAACATGACCACCCAAATGTGAGTTGAATAAGAAGGGCACCGGCAAGAAAGTCAAATTGTACAGGGAAAATCCCATGAGCCCTCGACCCTACACTAACAACTCCAGGCAACTGAGTAAAGCAAGGAGCAGGACAGGTGGCCCTCCTTGGGAAGAGCACACCAATTGGTTGTGTGGTGCCAAATGGTCAGCCCTGAAAACATGCATAAAAGTAAGGTGGCGAGAACTCAACAGATTATATTTAGGAATATATATGTATATACAAGTGACATATATGTTTACAATGACAATTGATAAAAAAAAAAGAGTCATTAACTTGGAGGTGAGTAGAGAGGAGCACATGGTAAGTTTTGGAGGGAGCAAAGGGAAGAGAAAAATTGTAATTAAAATACAATTTTAAAAATAAATAAAATGAAAGAAAGAAAGAGAGGGAGAGAAAGAGAGGAGGAGAGGAAGAAAGAGAAAGAAAGAAAGAAAGAAAGAAAGAAAGAAAGAAAGAAAGAAAGAAAGAAAGAAAGAAAGAAAGAAAGAAAGAAGGAGAAAGAGAAGGATTGAGAGAGGAAAGGAGGAAAGGAAGAAGGATAGAGAAAGTTCTTTCCTGTCCCTAATTTTAAAGCCTATTTCACACTCTCTTTTGTCTGGTTCAGTGTATCTGTTTTATGTTAAAGTCTTTGATTCATTTGGAGTTGAGTTTTGTGCTTGGTGATGAATATAGATCTATTTACATTCTACATACAGTCATCCAGTTTGACCAGGACCATTTGTTGAAGATGCTTCTTTTCTCCCGTGTGGCTTCTTTATAAAATATCAAATGTCCATAGGTGTGAGAACTTATGTTTGTGTCATCAATTTGATTCCATTGATCCAAGTATCTATTTTTATGTGAATAGATGCTGTTTTTATTACTACAGCTCTGTAGTACAAATTCGGATAGTGTTACCTTCAGCCACTCTTTTAGCATTCAGGATAGTTTTAACTATCCTGGATTTGTCTGTTTCCATATGGATTTGAATTTTTTTCAATTTCAGTGAAGATTTTTTTAAAGAATTTTGATGAATCTATTGATTGCTTTTGTAGAGTGGCCATTGTCAAAATTTTAATCCTACCATTCCACTCGCATGGAAGATGGTTCCATTTTCTGATGTCTACAATTTCTTTCATCAATGTCTTAAAATTTTTATCATACACGTCTTTCATTTGCTTTGTTAGAATTATCCCAAGACTTATTTTGAGGCTATTGTGAAAGGAACTTTTGTCCTGATTTCTCTCTCACTCTGTCATTTGAATATAGGAGGGGGACTGATTTGAGTGTGTTAATTCCATATCCTGCTACTTTGATAAAAGTGTTTATTAGATATAGATGTTTCCTAGTCGAGTCCTTAAGTTATATTATATATAAAATCATATCATCTACAAATAAAGATACATTAACTAACTTCATCCCTTCTTATTTGTATTGCTCTATCTAACACTTCAAGAAGTACATTTAATAGATATGAAAAGAATGGACAACTCTGTCTTGCTTCTGATTTTAGTGAAAATTCTTTGAGTTTCTGTTTCAGTTGAAGGTAGCTACTGGCTCAGTATAAATCATCCTTATTATGTTGACGTATGTCACTTGTATCCTTACCCTTTCAAAAACTTTTACTATAAAGTATTGTAGATTCTGTCAAAAGCCTTTTCTGCATCTAATAAGATGATCATGTAGTTTTTGTCTTCAGTTTATGTGGTAGATTAGATTTATCAATTTATGTAAATTGAACCATACCTGCATCTCTAGAATAAAGCCTATTTGATCATAAACAATAATCTTTTTTTATATGTTCTTGAATTTTGTTTCCAGGTATTTTATTAAGGTTTTTTTTTGCATCTATATACTTAAGAGATATTGGTCAATAATTTCCTTTTCTGTTGAATCTTTGTCTAGTTTTGGTATAAGGGTAACAATGGTCTCATAAAAATAATTAGGAAATGTTCCTCCAATTACTATTTTTGCAGAATAATTTGAGGAGTGTTGGTGTTAGTTCTTTGCAGATCTAGTAGAATTCAGCACTGTATTTACCTGGCCATAAAATATGTGTGGGGGTGTCTGTGTGTATAATTTTTAATTACTGTTTTTATTTCACTACCGCTTATGGGTCTGTTTAAACTTCTTATCTGATAAAATTTATCCATTTCTTTTAGGTTTTCCAATTTGATGAAATACAGATTCTTGTAGTGTGCTATTGTCTTTCTCTGAATTTCCTAGGTATCTGTTGTTATGTTCCCCCCCCTTTGTCTATTATTTTGCTGATTTTGATCTTTTATTTCTGACTTTTAGTAATTTTAGCTAAGGATTTGTTAATACTGTTGATTTTCGTAAAGCACAAACTTTTCATTTCTTTGATTCTTTGTAACAGTTTGATTCTTTCTATTCCGTTAATTTTAGCCCCAAGTATGTATATTTCTTGCCATCTTCTCTTTTATGTATCATTTCTTGTTTTTCTAAAGATTTCAAATGTGTTGCTAAATTACTAATATGAGATCTCTACAATTATTATATGTTGGTACATATTATTATGAACTTGCCACTTAAAGTTGCCTTCATTGTGTCTCATGGGTTTGGATATGTTTTAATTTTTATTTTCTCTAAAAAAATTTTTTTAATTTCCTTTCTTAATTTTTTTCTTGACCCATTTTATAATCAGTAATGAACATTCTGTTTCCCTGAGCTTGTATACTTTCTGTTGTTGATATCCAGCTTTAATCCACGGCAGTCATATAGGATATAGGATGTTATTTCTATTTTCTTATATCTGCTGAGGCTTGATTTGTGTCTAAGTATGTGACCAATTTTGGAGAAAGTTCTATTAACTGATAAGAAAAAAGTACATCTTGAGTCTTGGTAAAATGTTTTGTAGATATCTGCTAGGTCTGTTTGATTTATAACATTATTTAACTCCAACATTTCTCTGCTTAGTTTTTGTCTAGATTACCTGGCTGTTGATGAGAATAGTGTATTGAAGTCACCAACTATCACTGAATTAAACTCAATATGTGATTTTTAACTATAGTAGTGTTTCCTTTATGAACATGGGTATCTTTGTGTTTGGTGAATATATGTTTAGAATTACAATGTCCTCTTGGGAGAGTTTCCCTTTGTGGAATATATGTTCCTTCTTTATCTCTTCTGATTCGTTTTGGGCTTACCTCTAATTTGCCAGTTATTAAAATGCAATAACTTCTTGCTTCTTGGGTCTATTGAGTTGCAATATCTTTTTGCATCCTTCTGCTTACTCTGAGGTGATGTCTATTCTTAATGGTGAGGTATGATTCATAGATGCAGCTGAAAGGTAAATCCTGTTTTTGCATCCATTTTGTTACTCTATGTCTTTTTATTGGGGAATTGAGATCATTAATGTTAAGAGATAACAGTGTTTGTTGATTCCTATTATTTTGTTGTTATTGTGAGGTGTGTGTGTATGTGCTTCCTCTTTTGATTGGCTGTTCTGTGATTATTTATTCTTTGTGCTTTCTTAAGCATGGTTAACATCTTCAGACTGAAGTTTTCTTTCTGGCGTCTTCTGTAGAGCTACATTGGTAGATATAGTGCATAAAATTGATTTCACAATGGAATGTTTTTCTTTCTTCATTGATTGTGATTGATAGTGTTGCTGGTTATAGTACTTTAGGCTGGCAACTGTTCTCTCTCAGTTTGTAGAGCATCCATTCAGGACCTTCTTGCAGAGTCTTCATTGAGAAGTCAGTTATTGTTCCAACTGGCCTGCCTTTATATGTTACTTGGNCCTTTTCTCTTGCTGCATTTACTAGCCTTTCTTTGTTCTGCACATTTAGTGTTTTGCTTATAGCAGGTTATGAGTAATTTCTTTTCTTTTCTTGTCTATTTGGTGTTCTGTATGCTTCTTGTACCTTGATAGGCATTCCTTCTTGGACTGGGGAAATTTTCTCCTGTGATTTTGTTAAACACACTTTCTGTGCTTTGACCTGGGTTTTTCCCTGCTTCCTCTATCCCTATTATCCATGCATTGGGGTTTTTCTTTTATAGTGCCCTAGATTTCTTGGGTGTTTTGTGCCTGGATTCTTTTGCTATTTCTTTTATCTCTTCTTCAACACCTGAGATTCTCCCTTCAGTTTCTTGTAATCTGTTGGCAAGGCTAACCTCTGAGGTCTTTGTTTGATCTCATTTTGGGTCTTATTTCCATTTGTGTTTGTTCTAGGGATTCCATTTTGTTGTTGTTATTGTTGATGTGAAATTATACTTCCATGTCTTGAATTATTTTTATTATTTTATACAAGTGTTCGTGTTTTCATGGACTTCATTAAGGGATCTATTCATATTCTTTTTAAGTTCCTTGAATATGTTCATAATTGCCATTTTAAAATCCTTGTCTTAGCTTTCAGCTACATTGCATTTTTCAGGGTCTACTGTAATAGGATTAATGGCTTTTGGTGGCAACATATTGTTCTGGCCTTTCCTATATGTGTTGTTGTTATTGTTGTTGTTGCTGCTGCTGCTGCTGCTGCTACTGCTGTTTTGGTTTGGTTTGGTTTGATTTTTTGGACTTCTTGTGCATCTGGTTGGCATCTGGAGTTATGATATTTGAATGTCAGTATCCACTCTTTCCTTTATTGGGTGTGTATTCCATTTTTGGAGAGCTATTGGTCTCTCTGAATCCTAGGCAACTCTTGGGCTATTGGTTCCCTGGTAGAAAGTGTCCCAGTCTGGAATAAGAATCACACCATAACCTCAAAAATCTCTTTATTGTCTCATCTTCCCCTCTCCTCACTGTTCCTATCAAGAAAGTATTGAACTCTATGAATCTCTTGATGCATGAGAAACTTTGAAAGTAAACCTAGAAGGTAAAATTTAGCAGAGATGTGATAGGCCTCTTGTGGTCTTCAAACCTTGGTCTAAGTATATTGAACTGAGCGTTCAGCCAATGTAGGTGATTTCTTAGATGAACACACTCACAGACACAGTCATAAGAGCAAGCATGGAACTCACGTGGTTGTGTCCACTGAGTGTGTTTTCATTCTTGTGGTTCAGAATATGCATAGGTCAGCACTTAGCCTCAGAGTTAAAGCTAAAGAAATGCTAAGTAAATCCCCATGGTGTTCTCATACACCCAACAATGTCCACAGATTGCTTGGCAAGAGGTGAGGGGCTTCAGAGAAAGAATCTAAATTTCATTGGATCAAATCAGTTTTCCAAGTTTTTGAAGGACTCTCCTTTGGAGCTTCGATCTCCTTTTGTCTGACTTTCACCTCAGCTGATGCGGAGTTTTAAGAAGCAACACTATATTACGTACATAGGCTTTGGGGAAGAAATACCCAGGTCTGAGTTATGATTCTTCTCTGCCACCTCACATCACCAGCAACTTCCCCTAGACTATTTACTTATTCTGGTCTAATACTCCTTAGAGTTTTGACCTATGTGGATATTATAATTGACTTTAATAAATCAAAGTAGTCAGTAGTCATATGTGTGCTGATCTGATCCTGCATTCAATAACAGCAACCATAATGATAGCAATAATAATGAGATGATAGCAGCTAACTCCCATTTGACAGCTACCATGTACCAAGAATGATAATAGGTACTATTATAGATACCTGTGCTGCCTCATTTAAGCTTCAGCATACCCTTATAAGATAGGTACTGTTGTCCTTTCAGAAAAGAAGTTAGACAGAACTATTCTATAATGTGTGCCATCTTTCATTTTCTAGTATTCCACATTTTTTAAAAAGTAAAAAGCATTTACCTTAGTATCTACATAATTCAATGGCCAAGGGGTGGGGGGGGACTGAGTTTAGTGGAAAACTATTGTAATGACTTCCATTTTCTTAATTTCAATTAATTAAAATAAAAAGTAAGAACATCCAGTTTCTCAGTCATACTGATTGTCTCTCAAGTGCCCAAGCATTCATTTTATGTAGTGAGCAGCTTCCTTATTGCATGCCATAGACTTGCTGGGGTAGTTTCTCTCTCTCTCTCTCTCTCTCTCTCTCTCTCTCTGAATATTTACTAAAAGTCTTTTATAAAAGTGGTACTGAAGAGCTAGGGTTCTCGCTCAGAATTAGAGTCCTATGTGTTAGGTACTGAGTTTTATCCCTGGTACCAATAACTGAACTAAAGTAAATGCAATGAAAAAGTCAAATAAAATAAGCATGGCTTTGAAGGCATGGTAATAAGGCCAAATAGATGAATCACTGCTGTAGAAAGCTTTTGTCACAGCAGGAATGACAGGGACAGTAGATAAATAACTGGAGATGCAAGGTGGTATGCAGTACCGTAAAAACAACATGGACATGTGATGGACAGGCAGTGGACAGATGTGATGGACAGGCTGAGGTGAACAATCCCTCAATCTACACTCTGGCCAACCCCTGGACAATGTTTCACATTGACTGTAATGAGTTCCAGACCTCAAAATTGTGCCAAGCAGTAACCCTGGGAGGTGATTCCAGTATTCCACAGAGTCGTCAGGTTCTCCAACAAGGGAAGGTCATTTCTGCAGATTTGAAGGCCATTAGTGTAGGCTTAGGTTTCACAACCTATTTTACTAAGAGTTCTCAAAAGCTTCGATCAGCTCCCCCTTCTAGCTCACCATCCAGAGGTAGGGGAGAAAAGAGGTAAATGGGGCAAGGGGATGTGGACCTGTCTAGAAGTATTTCTTTGTGGTGATTCCAATCTCGGTTTATCAGTATACCAGCAGTTCGATTCAGTAGTGTCAGGATACCAGCAGTCTATTTCCATAGTGCCACCAAACACAAATCAGCAATGGAGGCAAGATCCAGCAGAAACAGCCAGGCCTCCACCAAATTGGCACCAGTCGGCTGGGGTAACCAGAATCAGCAAAAAAAAGATCAGCAAAAACACTAGACCAACAATGTAATGCACAGGTAGCTATGCAAGCAACCCATCCCTGTCTATAGAGTCTTATTTATACTCTCTCCAAACATCATGTGTCCTTTTATAGGCCTTGTCTCAGCAAAACATCATGTGAGTCTGATTCAGAAAAGCAACATATGAGTCTGTATCACATGATACAACCAGAAACTGCCACTTCAATGAGGAAGCAAGCCATACCAGTATCTGGCAAAAGTAGTTTTTAGGAAATTGAAGAGGGATAACTGCTTAGATTGAAAAAAGATGCTGCCCGGGGGACCAAATGTTGGAATGTTAAAGGGAAGTTTCTTGCTCATGAGGTCATCCTCCAGCATCACACTGCTTTGAGTGGGGGCTTCTCTATTAGAGTCTAACATAGCCAGGCTCTGTTTCATTCATACTTTATCTCATTATCTCATAGCATGTGTAGTTAATGGGAACAATACATAATTCTTCATTTATTCTATCATTCAGGAAATTAAATCCCAAAGAGTTTAACATTAAATAGTAAGTGTGATTAGAACCTAGATGTCCGGGTTGCACAAACATGATCACACATACACTGCATCTCTCTCTCTCTCTCTCTCTTAGGTTGTCCTGAGGCAAGACCGGGCCTGGTAGTCCGATTACCCTTCATCAAGTTATGCTGGTCCCATAACTTTTTTTCCCAATTTGTTTTGGAGATTTAGATGAGAAGAATGGAGAAGAGCAAGAACAGTGATATGTAGCACATGATTTGCCTTGCTATTCAGATCTAATGTCTTTTATGCTGGTTATGGTCTCTCTCCTCTTTGCTTTCCCTGAACTGACATTCAGAAGACTAGGACATACCACTTCTCTTCCTCTCTCCTCACATGGTTTCCTTTGGATGATATGCTCTTCCAAAGCTCATGAGCTCACAGGCCAGACTCCGAAGTGACACCACCCTCTTGTTTTTCCTCTAGGGTGGACTTTGACTTAGACAGGTGAGTGGGCAAATGCCCCTTCAGCATCATCTGGTAAAGGCTTCACTTGCATATTCCTAAAGGCACATGATGATCAATGGTTTCATAATTTTTTTTAATAAGGAGGGGTTTCTGTGTTTTAAAAATAGAAGGGGGCAAATATCAGTTTTGTAAGCCAAAGATAACTCTCTTAAACTTTCTTTTGTGTACATTCTTGCTAGCTATTTCTGTTTATATTCTATTTGTGAATGTGTATGTATATGAGAGAGAGACAGAGAGAGGGGGAATGGAGAGAGACAAAGTCAGAGATGGTGTGTGTATAATGTGTAGTGTTTGTATGCTATGTGTGATATGTGTGTGTGTGTGTGTGTGTGTGTGTGTGNTGTGTGTGTGTGTGTGTGTGTGTGTGTGTGAGAGAGAGAGAGAGAGAGAGAGAGAGAGAGAGAGAGAGGAGTGTGGTATGTGTGTTAGAGATGTGTGTCTGTAATGTGTGTATAACTTGTGCATGCTGTGTATCTATGCTCTGTGTGTGATATGTGCATGTGATATGTATGTAATGTATTTGATATGTGTACAGGTAATATGTGTGGTTTGAGCAAGTGTGATGCACATGACAGCTATATGTGTGTCTGTGATGTGAAGGATGTGTGTGTAACTTGTATATGATGTGTCTATGTTTTGTGTGTGTGTAATGTGTACTTGATGTCTGTGATATGTGTGTGATATATATCTGTATGTGTGATCTGTGTTTAACCATTTCTCTTCCTCTTTCCTCATATTTGGTTACTTAAAAATATGCTGCCAGATAGTGGTGGCTCAGACCTTTAATCCCAGCACTTGGGGGGCAGAGGCAAGCGGATTTCTAAGTTCGAGGCCAGCCTGGTCTACAGAGTGAGTTCCAGGACAACCAGGGGAACACAGAGAAACCCTGTCTCGAAAAAAAAAACAAACCAAACCAAACCAAAACAAAACAAAAAAACAAAAAAAAGAACTAATTTCCCTTTACTGTGTATCATTAACTTTTTATTACACTTAATTATCTATGTGTCTGTATGAGTCTGCAGGCTTGTTCCATGATTACATATGTAAGTCAGAGGCAGCTTGAACATGTTAGTTCACTCCAATGAATGAACTCGGGGCCTCATGTTTAATGGCAAACTTGCTGAGCCTCTTGCCAGTTCAAACAGTATTCATGAACACTGCCTCAGTAGCGATATACTGTTGTCTAACAACAATGATACCATCTCCTCTACAAACAGGCACATAAGTCGTTTTTAATTCAACTTCATAAATAGTACAGCATGGCACACTTTTACCAGAGTATAGATTGTGTGTCCTTTGGTCAAAACCTCCCAAACATGAAATCAT
This sequence comes from Mus pahari, assembly GCF_900095145.1. NCBI lineage: Eukaryota > Metazoa > Chordata > Mammalia > Rodentia > Muridae > Mus > Mus pahari. Next base: position 55,000,158 of record NC_034595.1, read on the forward strand.
TCAGTCAGAAGCTACAAGTTTCTCAGTCTGCTGCTCCAATTTGCTCAGGCACCATGTAAACACTCTGTGCCTCTTTAAACTTTTACCTACAGCATGTGTCAAATCCTTTCTCTTCCTGCTAGTGCTAAGTATTGTTGTTATAGCTTTTTATGTAAACTATGCTAAATTGCTAAAAGCCACAACTGCTTAATTAATATTCATGTGTTTGCTTGCCTTTAAACATGACTATTTTCATCTGCTTTTTATTCATTATGCTAAATATTTTATTCATGGCCTTTCATCATTTATCCATGGGGGCATCAAAATGTACTTCTCAGAGGATAGGCCCAACTCTTTATAGAATAAACTTATTGCATTTGCCAAATATTTCTCCAGAGACAAACTTTTCCAGAATATTGTTTTCCCCATGTTGTTTATAGCATGAACTTTAATATAAATTTAAGATGGTCTGTACCTCCTAAGATAGTAAAGACATTCACAGTGTGCATTTTAGGAGATGCAGATAAGCCAAAGTGAGATCATAAAATCCTCCTGTCCTCTTACTAGTCAGGAATAGACATTCATAAAATTTATGGATTTCATTTTTACCTTTTCCCTATGTATTTAAAGACTTTTAAATAGATGTATGCTCACAATGAACAATCTGCTATTCTATTTTTTCCTACCTAATGTGTCAAGGATATATTTGACGGCAATAAATACTCTTTCTCGTTGTTTTAATGGCTTCATAATAGAAAGAGAAAAGTTCATTTTTTTTCCAGGTCACTATTGTTGGGTCTTACGTGTAATAACTACTGCTTTGGTGATGGGTAATCACCTTCAGTGTGGGATGTGGAGACTGGTCCTTCAGTGTGGGATGTCCTTCAGAGTGGGATGTGGAGACTGGTCCATAGTTATTTGCCTAGGATGATTTTGCCTCAAGGCAAGTCAAAGGTTTAAACAAATGTTATGTGTTTTTTTTGTTGTTGGTTTTTTTTTTTTTTTTTTTTGTAGTAAACTACAAATTTCCTTTCAAACCCATGTCTTAAGTTTATGGCATGGAATTTACTTTGACTTAAGGTTATAAATTTTTGCACAGTATTTGAAGTGATTTAAAGGAAGGAATTTACCTAGCTCCTCATGTGTCAGGGAAAAAAAAGATAAGTAAATATACAATGTGCCAAGCCTCCAAATCCCCAGGGCAGATGCATCAACTCTAGAGTAAGCTAAGTTTCAAATATTGCTCATTTGCTTTGTCCACATTTTACTCCACAAAGCAAAAAATTCCAGATGTACTAAAGATGTGGAGACAGAGAATCAAAGAACTGACAGTGCCGCTAACACCTGCCTATGTGATCTGAGTCCTGGCCACTAGTGTGTCCCTACATGATCTAAGCCCTGGATAATCTGTACTCTTTCTCTGAGTCGTGGTGTAGTTTCATTTTCCAAAAGAGGAATCCAGCGAACTTGGGAACATGTTGGGGGGCTTGTTCTGGTTCGCAAAGGCATATGGCCTTTACTGTCTAGTGTTTTGTTCTTATGAATCAAAGATTTCAGTGTGAATTCTGCTTCTAGCCCTCCCGAGTCCTGTCAACTTCTATGAGGATTTACATGCACATTACTAGCTAAGCTTTAAGAATCCAGCACAAGTTCTCATTGTAGCCTTTGGCCTCTCTCATTTCTTCTCTGTTCTAATTAGACAGTCTAATACTGTACAGGGTATACCCAAACAGAAGAGTTTAATGCTAATAACATTAATCATATGTGTACTGTAAAATAACATAAACCCAGCAGTGATTGTTTATATAGCTGGGGATATATCTTAATATTTCTATATTCAGCATGGAATAATGTGGTTTGTAAAGGCCATATGGTAGAAAATATTTTAAGAAACTTGCCATAATTAATTAAAAACATGAAACAAACAAAGCAGACAACTGCGCACCATAGTGCGACACAGAACAATTGAGTCATTTATGTTTGGGTGCTTTGTGGAGGCTCAATAGAAAAAGATGTCACAAGTTCTTTAATCTTATCTTCATTTCTTACTAATATGTCACTCGGGAAAAATATCTCTTCTTTGGCTTCTATTTTCTCACCTTTAATATATAATAATATTTGCTTCAAATCTGGGAGTTGAGTTCGATATGGTAGTCCAGATGACAAAGTGTATCAAAGTATTATCAGAGAAGAAGCAGGAAAGTGTCAAGGACTGAGGGATTGCTCAGTTGGGAGGATATCTGCCATATAATCACAAAGACCTAAGTTCAGATCTCCAGGAGCATGATAAAGAGCCAGGTGTGGCGGTCTGTGCCTGGTCCAGCACTGGGGCAGTAGAGACAGAATGGTTGAGGCTCACAGGCCAGTCAGTCGAGCCAAACATTTATCCCCAGGTTAGGTGAGATGGTGAAGCCATTAAAGAAGATATATGATGTTGACCTCTGGTCTCCACATGCCTAATCACACACATGTACCCACCCATATCACATACACACACACACACACACACACACACACACACACAAATTAAAGGAAGAAGAATAATATAAAACATTTCTGATAGATGACTTGTGAGCACACCATGTCCTTTGACTACTGAGATCATTCACATCAGTAGTCTCTTCCATCTCCACTGTACAACACTAGTTTCTTTCTCATCTAGGATAGGCTTTCTCTGGACCTCAATATTGCATATATGACTTAAGGATGTTATCTCATTGCCTTACCTGTTTATGTCATGCAAATGATTTCTAGACATGTCTCTGAGTCAACAAAATCAGTTTCCCTTTGCTTAAAAGTAGAGAATGGTGAGAAGGCTTAATTCTAAATCCTGAGAAGCCAGGAACCTCTGATTCTGCCCATGACTACAGCTGCTATAGCTGGTAAGCAATACCATCAGAGAGAAGGGGCTTCTCTTGTCCTCGGGCTGTTTCATTGTCACATCTCCCTCTAAGGTTTATCATTCTTCCATTCCTGAGGCTAAAACTCTTTGCTAAAACCCTTCAGGACCTTTCTTTCATTATCATCCACTAGAAGCCAGAACACTGTCTCCAGCTGAATTCAGAGACAAGCCAAACACTGTACAAAAGAGACTCAAAGACACCTTGAGTCAAATCATTGCCCTGAAATATTGTAGCCTCTTCTCTCTGGGGAGAATTCTAGAGAAAGTTTTGCTCAGTCTAGGGTCAAAATAACTGGCAGGTGATAGCAGTAATCCTGCAAGGGTATAGATCAGCATTTGTCAGCCCTGTTTTCAAATGACAGAAACCGAGACAAGTCAGCATTGCATGGGGGGGGGGGGATATTGAGTGACAACAGAGCCATTGTCCTTTGAGAGACATCAGGCTTGTACCACAGTGTCTCCAGCCCACCACCACCACAGGAACAAGCCTCCCAATTTTATGGAGCTCTCTGTGTAAACAGTGTGACACAATGTCTTTCCTGTCACTGAATTTTGCCCATAGCATCCAAGAGTAAATACTTTTTGTCTTGAGGACTGGTTGTTCTCATGTATTTTATTTTGCACAAGTCCATCAGAATTCCCCCACCACCATCCTCTGAAGTGAATGGCTTCCCTGCATCTTTGCTTTCAAGGGCTTTGCAACAAACACACCAGGACCACTTTCAAGAAGCTGACTAGGAGCTGATTTGCATGGGTGATGGTACCAAAATCAGGATGTGACTGAGGGGGAGCCACACAGTGTCCTAGCTATGACAGAGACCAGGCCAGGCTCTGCAGCTGAGGTGGCACTTCAGAGTCGAGCCAAGTTGTCAGTCACTAGGTACCAGTGGGAGAGAAGGTGCCCCCAAGCAGGGCAACAAGGAAAATAGGTGTTAAGCTAAGCTGCCAAATGCCTGTCCTACCAGTCAGGTCCAGTAAATGATAGTTCATGTATAAAGGGAGAAGTATTCACTCAGCTGTCCCAAGGCACTGGGAAATCATCCCCAAACTGGCATTACCACCTTCCCCTCCATTCCATTTGCCAGCTTCATCTATGAGTGCACAAACAGGGAGCATATTACACAAACATATCACCTAGCACCCAGCACCCATGAGGCCTCTCCAGAGTCAGTGAGCTATGCCTGGAGTCCTAGTGACAGCCTGAATGATCAAACACTGTTGAAAGAGGAGCCTCTGATTAGGAAGTTAGAAAGCCAAGTTTTGCTGTCTTTTATATAAGTATGACATTCACTTTTTTATTATTATTATTCACTCTGCCTTTGCTTCTTATGGTTGATCTGTCCTTTGCATGGTTTTGGTACATAACATGCCTTTAACAAAGGCGAACCCCCCCCTTTTTCTGTTCATAAGGTGGGTTTGGGTTACTTCTCACCTAGGGGGTCTCTGAACTCCCACATCCACTCAGAATTTTCTGATTCTGTTTTATTTTTGTTATGCTTTCTTTATTGACAGAGTTTGTAATAGGCATCTTTGGTTTTTACTTAATTCTCATGATCATGAATTCTCATGGCTGGAGCCAACATCTGACTACTGAGTACAACCATCTTCTTTGACTCATGAGTAAAAAAGCACTTTAGAATGGTGAGGGAGAAAATTGACTTGTTCAAGGTCACATCACCAGTCATGACAAGGTAGGGAACACCACCCATGCTTCCGAACCATCTGAGACTTGCCATTCCCACTCCACCCCACCCCACCCCACCCCACCCCAGCCCAGCCCTAGCTGCAGCAAGTCCGTTCTGGACTATAAAGCAGCACAGTCAATTTTGCTTGTGTTAACATTATTCTAGCATGTAATATCCGCATGTGATGCAACGACCTGAGAAATACTTTTATTTCCAGGGCTTCACTTAGTCTGCAGGGTTTATTAATTTTATTTATGTATTTGATCTCTCAAATGAAATAATAAACTAATTAGTGGGACAATTTACTGGTGTGTTCCACTGAGAGTGTTTTATAGCATCTGTGTAAGCTGGTTGAGCTGTGGTGTCAGCAGGTCTGCTTTCTGCCCTGCCGCCCTTAATTGCAGCCATGAGACACACATGGCAGGCAGCCCTGTTTGGGACTTACATTTCCAGAGGTATCTGGAGAGGTCAGGCCATGGAGCAAAGGGAGTTTGGCTCCAGAGCCTTTCTGAATTCCTTCAGCAAGCAGGCTGCTTCATGTCGTTGCTAGGATCTGATTGGGGCTTCTAGAGCTGGGGGCATAGCACAAGGATTTCTGGAGAATGGGGGAAGTCTGAGGAGAGAAGTATTGGAAGTCAGAGCCAAATGGGTTCATAGTCCAAGGTGGAGACCAATGAAAACACTATTGACATGGGGACACTGTAAGTCATAGGAGCAAGAGAAGGAGAAATGCTAGCAGAGCAGATATTGGAATTATAGGTCAGTAGACCAAAGGGCAGTGGACCAAAGTTATTATGGACATTTGCTTTGTCAAAATTGACTATGAAGTGAATTCACTTCCAAGGTAACTTCACCAGAAATCTGATACAGACAGTTCTTAGCTCTATTCTGTCACTGGGAGATTCTGACCTCATTTGTGAACACCAAAAGTCAGAAGTGTCTAAACCTAAGAATTGAACCTGGGGTCTCTGGAAGCATTAAAAACCAGTGCTCATAAGCATTCAGCTATCTCTCTAATTCCCAGCAGTCATATAACTTCTCAAAACCATCTGCAATTCCACTTCCATTGTATCTGACTCCCTCTCTGCCTGTATAGGCACTAAGCTTGCATGAGGCACACAGACATGCACACAGACAAAACAGTCACACACAGAGATACAATAAAAAATTAGAAAATAAGTATCTAAAACTAAGTGTGGAATGTCAGAAGGGCTCAATAGACATCTATTGAATGAAAGAATGAATAGGATGGATGGATGGATGGATGGATGAGTGTGTGCATGAATAAACAGGTGGATCAATGGGAATCTGATACTTATGAACTACAGTATAGTCAGCAGTTCTTATGTGATGAGCTGAGATAATCTTTTCCATTCATTTATATTCACCACAAAATTTTTTCAATAGAGTAAACAATATCCAACATACAAGCCTTTTACGTTCTTGACTTAAGCATGTTTCTTGTTAGTGCACACAGTACACATAATCACGCTTATCTACAATAGACGTAAAAGCCCTACAGTGTCCTCAAGTCTCAACAATGCTTCTGCGTGCCACGGGCTCCCTGGAGACACAAGTACAGTCACTGTTCTGGAAGTTGCTTTACTGTCACTGTGGATTAGAGCAGCATGTGGTTCTTGTTGGTTAAATTCCAGATCTCTTCCTACAGCCTGGCTGGAGCACCAGTAGATAGGATGGAGAGAGTTACAATCATACTCATGAAAGCTAAGATGCATTATGTTCATCAGTGGAGAAATCTCATATTGTGATTGGTTCCTCTAAGGCTTTTTCTGCTTGTACCTCTGCTATGATTGGCAACACACAGATTAGCAAACTTTCAGTACAATTAGTGCACATGTCAGTTCTGCTTCCCTTTTAAACTGGACATAGAATTTTAAGAGCTAGTTCCATGAAATGCCCCTGACTTGTCAGTGCTGGTCGTATACAGTGGCTCTTGTTGAGACATAGTGCATCCCCATGTGTTAATTGTGTTAAAGTGCTGGGCCCATAGCTAGACCTGTGACCATAGATATTATGTGTACCTCTATGCAGCTGGGACACAAAAGACCTCACTGATGTTGGGTTTCTAGATCTAGCCAGGGTGATGATATATCTTAGAAATCCTTGGCAAATACCTACAATTATTTGTGCAACATACTGAATTACATGACTCACTGTTTCATCTATGCCTACCATACAGAAATCACTGTGCCAAGGTTTTTCATTGTAGTGCTTAGCACCACAGCACATCCTCAAGTAGAGCAAATTAACTAAAGTTTATGAAGTGAAAATGGTATATCTGGAGTCATGTAAACCTCACTGTATTAGTAAAAGAATATTCTAAATTCTTCCGGAATTGTGACAATTATCAAAGAGGTAAAAAACCAGAGTGAAACAAATGTTCAAATAGCAACTTTCCACTGACATGGTTTTGTATGTATATATGTGAATGTGTGTGTGTGTGTGTGTGTGTGTGTGTGTGTGTATCTGGGTGTGTATCCTTATAGATGTGTGCCTATAGGTGTGTGCATGTGCATATGTATAGGAATGGAGGGAAGAGGTTGATGTCAGGTGTATTTCTCAATTTCCTTCCACATTAGTTTTTGAAACAGTCTCTTGATGAACCTGAAATATATTGATTGACAGACTACTTGGACAATGGCTTCCAGGGATCCCCCTGTCTGGGTCTTTCCAGTGCTGGGGTTACAGATACTTGCTGCTGCACTGTACTTTTTACATAGGTGCTGGAGATGCAACTTCAGGTCCTTATGCTTAGCTGAAAACACTTCATTCATTCATTGAACCATCTACCCTGCCTCTCCACTGAATTTTTTTCCACCATGAATTGGATAGGTAGCAAGGACAGTGCTTGCTAAATCTTAAACATACGATATCTATACAAAGCTGGGAGAATGCCTGCATTGAACTCTATAGAGAACTCTTTGATTATTTCTGTTCTGTTTCCAGAACAGAAACTTTTCCAGGCTTCTAGATGCTCCCAACTGGCAAACTGCAATGTCCTTCAGGTCTAAGCCTGTATCATTAATGAGGACACAATAAAAAGCAAGATCAGGTGACCAGAGGAGTGCTTTGGCAGTTTGGGCCTCGAGAACAGAACTACATGTGCTTGTTTGGTCGTTTATGACAATTTATCATTGCCTGTAATGGAAAGTCTGTCTAGTTTATTATTAAATCCTGATAAGTAATCTTGATGCTAAATACTGATAAAATCAGTGTTTGACATAGACTGTCAACATGTGCTGGAATGAACAATGATGAGCAAGTGGACAGAAGGATGCAATAGATACATACACCCTATTGTCTGTGAACACTCAAATCAGAGTCATTGAAGTGTCATGGACATTTACAGAGGAATAGGAAATATAACAAATACAATGAGATATTGAGAACAAAAATAGAATCTGAAGATTTGAGGTCTTTGTGTAAGAAAGATCACTACAAATCAATTTTGAAATGAAGAACCCAGAACTAAATATTACCTGGATAATACATATCTATAAAGAAAAGTGGTAGAATCCTTGTATCATATAAACATTAATTCCAAGTAGACTAAATGTGAAATTCATTTCTATAAACTATTTAAAAAGGAACTGGAAGTTATACCCCAGAGGTCTTGGACCAATGACTTATCTCAATGAATATTTACAAGTAAAGATGTTTCGACAAAAAGGTATACTGTATGATACACCATGATACACAGCAGCTTCCAGAGAAAGATTTTTTCCAGCTTTTATTTCTATTTTTTCCTTTTTCAGGAGAAAGTTTCAAGGGCAGGGGATAGATATGAAGGGATAGGGTGCTGAGTGGGAATAGGGTACCTGGTGTAAAATTCACAAAGGATCAATTAAAATAATAGCAACAGCAATAAACAAGAGTTAAAGTTTATAAAACAAGAGTTATGTTTATAATAAATGCTGTAATATATAATATATAATTAATATGTAATATATAATATATTACAGCATTTATTGTAATAAACTCCATTTTATTTATTGTACATAACTCCAATAATATATTATATAATATATGTTATATCACATGAACATATATGTATATATCATTCACAGAAAGGAATAAATACATATAATATTTGATATAGATTGATATAAAATATATGATATAAGATATAATATACAATATAATATATAACATAGTAAATTATATATGTAATATGTAACATGTAATACATGATATAATATAATTGTGTTTATAAATAATATATAATAAAATAAATTTATATATAAATGATAAATATATATTTATAGTGTGCATAACATATATTTTTTAAATTGCATGTTTCTATAAACAAAGCAAAAAGTCAAAGTTTTAATAAAAAATTATAAATTTGGTAAACTAACCAATTACCTGAAGTCTGTTAGCCAAAACCTATGGATGAGACCAGGCATAACTATAACAAATTTCTATGTCCCTCCACCTCCCTTGGTCAGATATTGTCATTTCCCTTTCATTGTGCAGCTTCTTGTCCTTCAAAAGGGACCTGTGGTCACACTGGCTTTCAGACTTTCTATCATCTGCTAGCCACCCATCCAGTGTAAAGCTGAGCTCCCTGCCACTCCTGGCACTGTGTATTTGTTCCCACTGTGGCTTTTCCCCATCTCTAGCTGACTGACAGACTAGGCACTGGCTTTCTTGCTTCATTTTTGTCTCCCTCCTATATAAAGTACATTGAACACTGAGCAAAGAAGAGAAGCAAATGGCCAAAGGAAAAAATACATAGCCAATAAGAGAGAGAAGAAATCTGCCCCACCAATAGTTAGAGAAGTGTTAATAAAACAGCATGAGGTGCTTTGCATTCCTAAGGTTGGAAACCCTGGGCTGGAGAGATGACATGGTAACCTAGAAGAGTGTACCTGCTGTTCTTGCTACAGACACAGGCCTGAGCCCCAGCACCCAAACAGATTAACAACTAACTCCAGTTCCTGGGGGGGGAGGGGGGGAATCTAATGCTTCTAGCTCCCAACCAGCACCCATGTCTACATACCTATATACAAGCCACCCAGCTACATATAATTAAAAATAACAAAATTAAATCTTAAAAAATAAATTAAAAAAAAAAGATTGGATATTTTGAAAAGTTTGGCCACAAGAAAATGTGAGAGATTGCTGGAAGGATATCAACACAGCCATCATCTTATGGAGCAACCTGTTTTCAATGTCGAAGGTGGATTTTCTCTCTGCCTGGGGTTTCTGGGATGGATTCGCTCTCATACCCATGTATCTCAGAAGTACATATATTGTCTCTTATCCATTGGTGTTGTCACAATAATACTGGACAAAATAAACCCACTCCTGATGGATGCCTGCAGTTGGAATACCATTGACTCAAAGTTTCCAAAGATTTAGCACTGGCTGTATTGTTTATGGATGCAAATAAAGGCTGTAGCACAGGCTGGTGGTTTAGGAGAGCAGTTATCCTTGGGGGGGACTGGAAAAACATTTGTGGCTGAGTTTACTTTCATCTACAGTTCTCAGTCTTAAAGAAAAAGGCCTGGGACACAGACAGGATGTCAGAGCGCTGAACTGCAGCCAGTCTGGTGGCATTGCATGCTTTCTGGTATAATTGCATCTGTATTCAACTCCATACATGAAATAGTTCACTAAAAGAAAGTGGAGAGAATGTAAGTGTAACTTTGAGGGGAAAGATTTCAAGCCACAGTCTATCAAGGAATACAGAGAGCGTGGCATGCTAAGACTGTAGCCCATAGTTTGCTGGGATGGCTTTCTTCACCAGTCTTCAGAACTAGACATTCTGGGTTTGAATCTTGGCATGCATGCTACTGAGGTATGTCAGGTTGACGGTCGGTCTGCTCATCCTTAAAGCAGACGATAAATCCTAGACAGAGATAAAAATAGAAAAGAAAATCAGCCTACAGACAGCTGAATCTTCAATAAATAAATAAATAAATAAATCAGCCACACATATAAACCTTGAGTTAAACTTCACTAAAACAAGATTTCACTAAAATCAGAAGTGAAATAAAATACAATTCTGTCAGTATCACAGAAATTGTCCAAAATGAAAACTATAAACTTGAAAAAGGAGAGCTAAATATTAAAAGTGTGAAATGACCTCAGACTTGGGATGCCTTGCATGTGTCATGGCACTTCCTAAAGCTAAAACTGGGCATGCGTTCAGCAGTACCAGGTATTGGTTTAAAAAAGAAATAATTCTGAAGTCTGTTTTTGTCATATTAGCTGTTTTTACAGTAAACTTGTGAAATATAAATTCATTTTATTTATAAGAAAATTAAGCATTATAAAGACCTGATCAACTCCTAAGAGTGGGCACAGGACCTGTCTCTGACTCTATTGCCTGCTCTGGGATCCTCTTCCTCCGACTGGGTTGTCTAGTCCAGCCTTAAGAGAAGAGGGGGTGCTTACTGCAACTTGATATGCCATGGCCGGTGGCTGTCCATCGGAGGCCTCCTCTTTTCTGAAGAGAAATAGAGGGAAAATGTATGGGAAGGGAAGTCTGGGGGAGGGACTGGGAGGATAGAGGGAGGGGAAACTGTGGTCAAGATGCAAAATAAACAAGAAAAACAAACAAATAAATAATAAAAGCCCAAGCTTACCCGAATTACTGGGTCTTCCTCCAGAGAAATATAAACACAAATTAAAACCCTGTGTATATTTCAGTAGTTTTATGAATAGATTCAATTGAATTTCTATAAAACACCATTATAAGCTATCCCTTTGGGCAGGGAGTCAACCAACCATAGCTGATGAGAACTAATAAAAAAGACCTACCTTGTTTATGTAATTTTAACCACTAGTATGTAAGGGGACAGAATTGTTTTAAAGGAGTAAATAAGTACATAATCTTGCCTTAAAGAGATTCTCTGTCTTGGAATATGTCAAAAGATCACTAGCGTATGTAGTCCATTACTTTGGGGCTTTGTTACTTTTAACTACAGACTTCCCTTCCTTCATTCTCACCGCTGTCTGTGAAAGCCTGCTGTTTTCTGCTTGGTGTCCTCTGCCCATGATTCCTGTGGAAGTTTTCTTGGTTATCACAATTATTTTGACTGAACAGTTTTCCATTGATGAGTTGTATATTCAATCGCTCACTCAGTCTTTTCTTTAGGCACCAAAGGTTGATTGAGTGACAGCTCAGTCACTGGTTTAGGTTCATGGGAAGCAAAGGTCAATGGAGAATGACAACTTCATCAGGGAAGCCCATGACTACAGGGAGGCAGGGAGGAACATGGATAACGCAGGGTCAGGTGACACCTTCAGAATGTTCATCTCCAGGGAACTGTGGAGCAGGGAATCCCCAGCAAAATAAGGAGGTATGGGGAAAGAGGCGTGAAAATTGTGATGCTAGAGATGAAAACTGTTTATTTCTGTCTAGATAAAAATACAAGATCTTTGTAGAAACATTGGAAAATACAAAGAAATGGAAACTCTAAAATTATGCACTGTTGTATTCTATACTTCTCAACAGATGAGCTCAAACTCCATCAACAAATTTTGTTAAGCCACACCAAGCATATTTCCTGTATTCTTCAATTTTTTAATCTTACTTTTAAAGATGCATAATACCACCCCGTGAAGAAATACCAGCATTCATGACATCATGGTTCCATTGACTCTTTCTTACAAATTACAGTGCTAAACATTTCTGTATATAAACATGTGCCTGTACTTAAAGCTGCTTCCCTTAAGAAAATATCCAGAAGGTGAATAACCCAGGTGAATTACAGATTAAAAGTTGTGATCATGAGTTGCAGAAAGACACATAGAAATCCTGGCTGTCCCTTAGCATGCATGCTATATCTGCCTATGCCCAACACTTAACAATGATTGTTTGTGGGCTGGGTTTGGCGACAGTGATGGTATCATTTTTACTTTATTGTTGTTGGAATTCTCTGGGCCTGTGTGTGAAAGGAGGCTGGTAGGTATTAGGGTGGGGGGAGAGATATCATTAAATAATTCATGCTTAGCAATTTTATTATCGTGTTTATTTGTTTTTCAGCATTCAGTAAAACATGGTGGTGAACCAAGGCTCTTAGTCTTCATGATTGAAGGACTTTTACACAAGGCAAAGGTAAATATTTAAGTCTGGGTGGGTCCTTCCAGTGGAAGGAAGTCTTTCTCTTTGAGAAGGTTTCTCATAAATGTGTCTCGGTTTCTTGTGAAGTGACAGCACTGTGTGTGTGTGTGTGTGTGTGTGTGTGTGTGTGTGTGTGTGTGTGTGTGTGTGTGTGTGTTTAAAACAGGTTAGAGAGCTGAAGGAGTCTTTGGAAGTTGTCACATCATGTGACTTTCCTCTGGTCCAACTTGTTTTTACTGGGAAGAATATTAATTCTTCTTTTTGTTATCTTTGAGTACATAGCAAATACCATCAGGAGCCTTGGGCTTCCCCATCTGGATGTATGAGTTTTTGTGACAGATTCTCTCAGGCTGGCCTCACAAACAACAATGTATGCTGTCTTTTCTCACATGCCAACCATTTTCAATGCATTTACCAAGGGAAGAAAGCATTCTCAATTGTAGACAATAAAGTTAAACCATAGGTAAGATGAATGTTTCTACCTAAGTAACAGACTTGGGGATTTATGAGCTGAAGAGACAAGCACTATTATTTTGAGTTCCGAAACTTTTAAATGATGGCAACGCTGAATTATGTACCTCATGCAGGAGCCAGGAAGGTACAATCGAAAACGCCCATTCCTTTGACAAATTAGAAGCATCCATTCTAATATCTATTTCTTGTTTACTGGGGATAGTGCTGAATGAATCACGGACTGGTGGATGGATGTTCCATCCAACACTTTTAATTAGCTGCTCTGCCTATTAGCATGAGCTGAGTGTAGCTTTTCTGCCATAGATTACCACCCCAACCACCCCCCTTAGCTGGAATAGAAGTCTTATTCTCCACAAGGTAATATTCATCTTTTCCCCAGCCAGACAAGCATAGAAAATTAAACAATGGTCCTTTAAAAAGCCTAGATGATATATTCATCATTTCCAGTTTATGTGAGTTTGCAAGGCAAACACAAGCAGAAGCTATTTGCTATGGGACCTTAGGGGACAAGGGACTGGAGAAGGAACTGGGAGGCCATAGCATGGGAAACTTGCTTTAAAAATCATTAAAAATATGAGGAGCTGCTCAAGACAGAAAAAAATTAATTACTCCAAGGGACTCAAATGCCACTGGTCATTTAAGTGACCCAGGGAGAGGCTGAGAACCTTTTGCTTCTAGTTTCTACAGCCAAGAAGGAGGGGGCTGGGATTCCTTGGCTGTCAATTTTTGTGCATCCTTCATGGCTTATTGACATGTTCAGCTGACTTGTGCCCCAGCCTCCTCTAATGAGAAGAGTTAAATGAGAAATGCCGCTGTAGCCAGAGAACTCTCCCCGTGTAGGCTGTCCGGGGTACTCAGATGAGCTTACAGCCCTGCGGCTGCCAGACGTGAGGAAAGCTGATAACTTGCCGCAGTAGGCAGAAGAGGTGAGGACCCAAAACTGGCCTGAATTTCATCTTTTATTGTTGCCTTTTCATCCTCAGAGCTAGTTTCTGAAGTAAGCTGGATTTGGAAAGACAAATTAAGGTTTTCTAAGGAAGACAGTGAGGCGGTCACTCTAGAAACAGCCATCTTTTCTAGATTGCTTATCTAATAAATCTCTCAGAAGCTTTGAAGCTATAGACAGAAGTTGAAAAATATATCTATGTAATGACCTCAGGGTTGAACATCAGTAAGCACAGACAGAAGAGAGGCTTTGCTGTGGTGGGCCCTGCCTGCACTCAGAAAACCAAGGGCTAATTTTAAACTTTGCCACTAAGTGGATGTCCCCCCAGCCCATGTGTCATCCTATCCCCCCCCCCAGCCTCCGTTGGGTCACTTATAAAGTGAGAAGAGGAATATCTATCTCCCATGATTTCACAGAAGATCAATATATCCCAAAATAGCAGTGAAGGATGGATATGTCACACGCATGTGGTGTCCTTATTATCTGATTTTAAAGCTTTTAAACATTGAGGCAACTCAATAGTCTGTGCTCCTTCCTGGGTCAAGGCTAAGGGGTTTGGCAGTGCTGTATTGGTTTCATCAGTTAGGAATGGTGGGCAGTCAACCAGACATAGCAGAAACAGAACTTGCACTGAGGACTTCTTTGGGTCTGTATGAAGCATGGCTTTGAAGGAGGCTGGATCCCTGGGTATCCACATCCAGGGGCAAGCCTGGACAGCACTACTTCTCCAGCTGCTGAGAGCCTATGCCTTTGAAGGAGAGATGAATCATGGGTGAGAAGGGGCACTGTTATGAAGTCAGGTCGTCAGGTACCCCCAAAGGTGGTAGAGGACATGTTTCAAAGGTTGCTTGCTCCTGGGAAGAGACGGCAGTTGAGTGAAGTCTGTAGGGATGGAGAGGAAAGGAGAGCATTGGGGATCATTTGAAAGGAAGGAAATCCAGGCTTAGTAGCCAGCATGGGGATGCAATAAAGGAGAGACCAGTGCACTGGTCTCTAAGCCTTACACTGTTCCCCCCAGGCACTTGTAGTGGCTGTAAGGTAAAAGAGAAAAAGCTCTGGATACAATTCATCCACTCAGAGCTCAGCAAGGTAAGCAATTGACTACAACAGATGGGACCAAGTCTAGGAGAGCAATACTTAGAAGTGTGCTGAGAGAGAAGGTGATATTTGAGCTAGACCTCAGAAGACGAGCAACCTTGTGCTAGGTGAGAAAGAATCAAAACTGACATTCTACAGAAGGCCACCTCCTCACAGCAGCAATGGGTCCCTGACATCCTACAGAAGGCCACCTCCTCACAGCAGCAATGGGTCCCAAACAAAAAGGCCTGTCACTAACTGAAGTTGTGTACACCAGCATGTACTCAGAGATGGTCAACGGCTTCCATAATGGACTGCTGTCACTCCTGTTTGCTGCCCTTGTAGGGACCCAGGGAAACCCAGATGCATGATGAATAACTGCTGGAGCCACTGTTACAATTCCTTGGTGTTACTTTAAGCTGGTTACCTTTGAAAGTCTTCAATTGTCACAGCAGATCTGTTGACTGTTTATCATGTTAATGTGAACACCCTCCTTTGCTGGTATGGCTGAGATATTGACCAATAAGATTTTTTTATTAGATATTTTCTTTATTTACATTTCAAATGTTATCCCGAAAGTTCCCTATACCCTCCAACCGCCCCTGCTTCCCTACCCACCCACTCCTACTTCTAAACCCTGGCATTCCCCTGTACTGGGGCTTATAAAGTTTGCAAGACCAAGGGGCCTCTCTTCCCAGTTGACCAAATAGGCCATCTTCTGCTACATATGCAGCTAGAGTCACAAGCTCTGGGGGTACTGGATAGTTCATATTGTTCCACCTATAGGGTTGCAGACCCCTTCAGCTCCTTGGGTGCTTTCTCTAGCTCCTATATTGGGGGGCCCTGTGTTCCATCCAATAGCTGACTGTGAGCATCCACTTCTGTGTTTGCCAGGCACTGGCATAGCCTCAAAGAGGCTGCTATATCAGGGTCCCTTAGCAAAATCTTACTGGCATGGGCAATAGTGTCTGGGTTTGGTGGCTGATGATGGGATGGATCCCCCAGGTGGGATAGTCTCTGGATAGTCTATCCTTTCATCTTAGCTCCAAACTTTGTCTCTGTAACTCCTTTCATGGGTATTTTGTTCCCTATTCTAGGGAGGAATGAAGTATCCACA
>NC_034595.1:55018342-55030004 GCF_900095145.1 Mus pahari
GATCAGGAATTCAAGGCCCCTACCTAAACATAATAAAAGCAATCTACAGCAAACCAGTAGCCAACATCAAAGTAAATGGAGAGAAACTCGAAGCAACCCCACTAAAATTGGGGACCAATAAGATTTTGTATTCATTTACAGTCATCAGAGCTGAGTGAACCATTATGCCCTCATGCTTGCGTAAGGAAATAGTATCAAGGCAGGGAATATATTTTAAGATTTATTTTTATGTACATGTATGCATGTGTGTAAGTGTGTGGTGTGTAGTGTATAGTGTGTGTGCCACATGTGTTCATGTAGTGCCTATGGAGGCCAAAAGAGAGTGTCAGATGATCTGGAACTGGAGTTGCAGTTACTTATAAGCTGATTTAGGTCCTCAGTAAGAGAAGCAAGTGCTCTTACCCATCTCTCCTTCCTTCCCAAGACAGGAAATATTTTCCCTGCTATTCTGCCTTTCCTTTCCTTCCCCTTCTTTAATCGATCCTTTTCACGGCTCCTATTTACCTCCCATTTCCTTTTATTTTCTCAGACTCCCTCTGTACATCTGTGTTTCCTCTTTTTTGACATAGAGTCACACATTTGCCAACTTAAAAGGAAACGGGAGATTCTGGATACCAGGCAGCTCTGCTGTAAAAGTTTAAAGAGGATTCTTAACAATGTGGCAGTTCCCTTTATCTGTTATGTTTGATGGTGATGAGGTTGCCTTCTGAAACTGAATGGCTGAGATTCAGATACCTGCTGCAGCCCATAAAAGCTATCTGACATTGAGCAAATCAATCTCTTTGAAATTCAACTTTTATATCAGCCAAAGTCAGGAGAGACAGAGACTTTCCATTCAGGAGCCTTGGAAGAATCCAACAAGAGAATGTATATGAAACGGTCTGGCACATTATGTACTCTTAATTTCTAATGCTAGCTCTTATTGTTGCTATAATAATGCATTCCTATTATAAACCCTTTTAATGCAAATATATCGATTGTTTGCTAAAACAATGGTACTATGGAGACATTTCCATATATTATAGCTGGTCTTAGAAAATGGAAAGCCAGAGGAATGAAGGCACTGAGAGGAGCTGATGTGTGTGAGTTTTCTGAAAGGCCTCCTTGGCTGGTGTGACTGAGATACTGATCAATCAGATTTCTGAGGTTTCTTCAACTAACTCAACCATCTTCCAGCTGCAGTGTCCTACCCTAATAGTGTGGTAGCTTTGTAATATGCCAACAAGGCTAGACTGAAGGAGGTGACATGGAACGCCATTGCTAGCATGTGGCCACAGAATCTCTAGCATGTATCTCCATTCTGACATGGGAGAATTGGAGATAGAAAAGACATCCAGGCCTTTTACTCCAGACCTGCTTCTGGCCAGAGCTGACCAGAGCTGGCCAGAGCTGGCCAGAGCTCAGCCTGGAGCAGAACTGGGCCCTGCAGCTGCTCTTTGTTCCCCTGTTCCCTCCCAGCTCCCTAATCTCCTTCCACATGTCTCTCAGTCAGCTTGTACATAAAAGAATTAACTTACTTAAGGAGAAGCTTTGTCTTGGAGAATGGTTGGTCAGCTGTGTTGCCTTGGACCTGTGGTCAGGTGGCACATTGTGACAGGAGCATGGTGCAACAAAGATGTTTATTTGATTGCCCAGAAGCAAGAGAGGAGCAAGAAACCATTGTCCCACAAGCACCTTCAAAGGTCTTTCTCCTAGTAAGCCGGAACATCTCATTAGGCCTTAGCTCTTAAAGGTTTCACCGCCTCCCCCTAGCCCTACCTTGTGGAGCAAACATAGGACATGAGCCTTTAGAAGATGTTCAACACCCAAATGACCTCTCTGTACCTAACGTCTTGACCAGAGGCCCTGGCTTCTACTGGTCATCCACACCAACAAGCCGAGAACCCATCAACGCCAAGGTTCCAATAAGTTCTCAGAGGCTTCTGCTCATTCTCCAGGTTTCTCTGCTGCTTCTGATCTCTCCTTTGTATCCATCTCCCCTCTTAGTGGTTTTTTGAGCAGACTTCAAGCTCTAGCACTGTGGCACAGTGTGTGAGGCCATAGGGCTTAACCTGCTCCCACAGCCTCATCATACTGATTTATTTATTTAAATAATGCATATGCATTCATTAAATATATACTTATATACATTAAATGCTCATGTGTGTGAAAAGCAGAGCCGATCACCACAACATCCATATATATGTATGTATGTATGTATGTATTGCGTACATGCATACACACAAGCACCTAGACATACACAAACACACATATACTTGATCTACTAGTGTTTGTTTCTGTGTCTCTGGTTGACCCCTCACTGATACAGTTAGGCATGAGCTGTCATAATGGGAAACTCTGTTTAATGGACAGACCATTATGTTTCTATGGTATTGCAAATAAGAATTAAGCTTTTAATCTGAAGATATTTTTCAGCCTAAGATAACCCCCCCCCCCCGCGCATTTTCCTTATCGGTTTCCCTTCTCCACCCTAAATCTTTTTAAGACTTTTAACTGTCCTGCGCCCTGTTGTT
Source organism: Mus pahari (assembly GCF_900095145.1). Lineage (NCBI taxonomy): Eukaryota > Metazoa > Chordata > Mammalia > Rodentia > Muridae > Mus > Mus pahari. The sequence continues at coordinate 55,020,856 of NC_034595.1, forward strand.
CTCTTACAGTTTTTCTGTCTCCTGGATCCTTTATTCTGTATTCCTGTATTCTGTCTCCTGTCTCCTGTATCTCCTGTATTATTAAAAGCTGTATCCTCAAAAAAAAAAAAAAAAAAAGCTGTATCCTCTAGAATACAGCTCTTAATAAATCAACCCCTTATGTATGATAGCACAGAAACCTTTCCCTGTCACAAGTCTGTTCTCCTCAAATTCCCTGCATCTTTTGCAGGAAATTCCTAGAATCTGGGTGTTTACAGGTCATAGGGTGGGGCGGGAACAGGAGAAATCACAGACTCAGAAGATGGTTACTGAATCCTGCTATTCAGAGTGCTGAATACATCTGCTCATTTAGCCTCAAAGGACCTCAGGTGTGTAACGGGCATACTCACAGCTGGCCTGCCCATTCTCAGACTGCACGCTCTACGTGCAGGAGGCCCTGCTGATCTCAGTCTATCTGTGTAGACTTGGGCATGTACGTTCATGTTTGACGTACAGTGATGCTGACTGTGACTGAAAGGTGAAGTTGGCTAGGCCTGGTGGCACAGGCCTGTAATTCCAGCTGCTCAGCCACTTGAGAAGATAAGGCAAGATGACCCCATGATTAAGATGTGCCTGGGTTGCAAAGTGAGTGGAAGGCCAGCCTGGACAACTCAGGGTGACCATGTCTCAAAATGAAAAGTAACCGGAAGCCTGGGGGTATATCTCAGTGACATGTATGATGACTCTGTGTGTTCAGTGCCCAATATTGTCAGAAGAAAGTTGTACTTTAGAAGTCATATAAGTAGCAAATCAGGACAATATTTTTATTCAAGCCATTTTGATTTTTAACAGGAACATAATTACAAAGGCATATGAGGCACACTGTGACATTATGACTAATATCCACATTGGTTAGTAATCAAACCAAGGTATTTGGTATATCCATAATTTTGAATATTTTCATTTCCTTGTGATAGGAACATTCAGAATCAGCCTTTCTAGTAATTTTGGCTAGTAATCACGCTGTGCCATGGAACAGCAGCGCTCACTCCTCCACGTAGCCACAGTTTGCACTTACTGACATCCTCTTCCTCATCCTCTTCCTCTGCACTCCCTGCCCTCTGGTAACCACGCTTCTACACTGAACTTTGATGAGACCGGCTTCTTTAGATTCCACAATTGGGTCACAAATGGGTGGGATTGTGTAGCACTTCTCCCTATGACGAACTTACTCCCTTAATGTGATGTCCTCCTAGTCAATCCATGGTGCTGCAAATGACAGGGTATCGTATTGTTTGTGATATCTTATCCTAGGTACATATCACGGTTTCTTTAATTATCTTTTGCTGAACACTTATGCTGATTTCTTATATTGGCTATTGGGAACAATCATATTAAACACATGAAGAGTCCAGGTGTCTTTCCCTTAGATAAATAAGTAGTGGGGATGCTGGGTTGCTGTGTGATCCTAGTTTCAGTTGTCTGGGAAACCACCATGCTATTTTGCTTAATGGATTATCAATATACACTCTCATGGACAGCATACGAGGGTTCCATTTCTCTATATCCATCCCAGCATCAGCTACTTATTGCCTTTCTGATGATGGCATTTAACACTCTCACTTTACTTTTTACCTTTACTTATGAATCATAATGTTAAACACTTTTCCTGTGTGTCTGTGTGTGTGTGTGTGTGTGTGTGTGTGTGTGTGTGTAGTATGTGTAGTATGTGCATCAGTGTTGTTCAAGTGGGATCTTATGTAGCTGAAGCTGGACTTGAACTTATTTACTACGTAACTAAGCCTTGGACTTTCTGCCCTTCTGCCTCTACCTCCAGAGTTCAGGGCTTGGAAGTAGGCACCATCACAGCCAGCTTATGCCTTACAAGGTAACTGAGCTCAGGACTCAGTACATGGTAGGAAATTGCTTTGCCACCTTGAGCCACACCCTAACCCTGTACATCTTCTTTTGAGTGATGTTTCAATTCAAGCCCTTCGCACAGTTTTCAATGAAGATTTTTGTTGTTGTTCCTACTGAGGTTTTTGGTATCATTGTGTAGTCTAATGCTATTTTCCTGTTATATTCATACTTTATAAATATTTTCTCCTATTCTCTATTGTCTCTTAATTAATTTCTCTTTTTTTGCACAAAACCTTTTTAGATTGATTAAAACTCATTTATTTTCTTTTTGTTACCTGTGCTTTTGAGTCTTATGAAAAATGTTGTGAGGGAGGGAAGAGAAGGGAGAATTAGTAATTATATAATAATCTCAAAAATAAAAGAAAAAAGTTAAAGTTGACCATATCAATATAATGAAGTATTTCTCTTATATTTCCTTCTATCAGTTATGGAGTTTAGTCTTACATTTATGGTTTTAATCTGCTTTAGTTGATAAAGGTATATAGCAAGAAATTGGGGTCTAGTTTCATTTTTCTGCAAGTACCATTTATAGCGGAAACTATCTTTTACTCAACAATTTTGTAGAATATGGTCCTTTTCTGTTTGTTATTCTGTTTCTTTGGCCTCATTGACTATTTTTATATAATATTATACTGGTGTTTCAACTATTTCTTTCTACTATATTATGAAGTTGGTCAGTGTAATAGAAATTTGTATTTCCTTGAATAAATACCCTGAATTGGTAGTAGCCCAAATTCTTGCACTATTCAGTGTCTACTGTCATCAATTTTACCTAAAGTCTTTCTTGAAATAGTTGGAGTAATTGAATGCATAGTAATTCTTTTATAAATGGCTCTGTGTGTAAAAATGAGTGCACACGATTCTCTCCCCTGACCTGATATAACAAGAACAAAAAAGCGTAAAACAGTCATGACAAATGAATCCATCATAAAGCAGTCTACAAAATAGGAACTGCATGGTATGCTATAATGACGAGACTTAAAAAGTGGCATAACCAAGGTTTGAAATTAAATGTATTATCAGTGGAGCCTTCCTGAAAGAACTGCAGTGGTCATGTCTCTAAGAGAAGGATTGTCCTCTCAGATAAGAAGAAGAGGTAACTCTGGAATTATCTTGGTGTGTGATGTCAACAACCTATTGAGAACACACACACACACACACACACACCTGGTAGAAAAATCTTAGTCATTAGCTGTTGCATGGCTCCTAGACAACAATATGAAGAGGTTCCGGCCACAGTTAACATTGCTTTCATGGCCATGTTTCACCTTGTTTCTCTGCACACATTTATCACTGAACAACAGTCAAGAGTTAAAAATAGCTGCCTTGTCTCAACCCCTTCCTCAAATAAGTAACATACACAATTTCTGGCCCATAGTAGGTCCTCATGAAATCTTTGGTGGTAAGTGCATGTGTTATTGAGTCATGGAGAATCTCAAGGGGAAAGTCTACAATACATAGATAGTATGTCAGCATCTGGGGCAAAATGAAATGGGAAATGAGTGCCCAGCAGACTTACTCTCCGCTAACGATTTCACACACTGACGCTTGTAACACCTCACTTCCCAAAGGTATCCCATTCAAAATGAAGGAAGCCACAGACAAGATTAAATTGGCACAGCTGCTGCAGAAGGTCTTGCCCATATATGAAGAGCTGAATGTTATCTCCAGGCAACAGATGGAGTTGTAACATGAGGACTTCTATTTTTAGTGTTTTGGGAAAAAAAATGAATTTGATACAGGAGATACCCAAGATTGATAAGAGATTGGGGTGAGAGGGGAGACTGTTTGTATGGTAAGTTTAGCCCCAAGGAGGCTGAACACGGTGATAAAGCAGGAAGGAGAACTACATGAAGGACCAAGCATTTCAGAGAGCCACCAGGAGTGTAAGGAAATGTTCTACGGCCTCTGATTGGCATATGACCTGATATTACTTGGGCAAGCAATGTCAAAGTACACACCTTGCAAATATGCTTCTAGTAAGTAAAGAGTCCTAGCAACCTCCTATATAGAGATGTGTGCATTCCCTGTGGAACAGGAGGCCTCTTATAACTTTTATGTATAAGAGGCCTCTCTTATGTATGGGTATTTTACATGATTGTGTCTATATGCACTATGTACGTGCCTGGTGACCGCAGAAGTCAGAAGAAGATGTTGGATCCCCTGAAGCTGGAGTTACAGACACATGTGAGACATCATATAGGTACTTGGAATCAATCCTGATCCTCTGCAAGGGCAGCGAGTCCCCTTAGTCATTGAGCCATCTCTCTAACCTGTGGCTTCTTTGTGAAGCTGCTTAATGGGGTGCAGCTGGTTTTTCACATCCATGGCTTCTGCAGCTGTGCATTTAGTCTATTGCATACTGAAAATAAGTTGCGTCTGTATTCGACATATTTAGACTTTTCCTGCCTTTTATTCACTAACTACTAGATTATAAATAATTGACTTACCCGGGGGGTCCATCCCATAATCAGCCACCAAACACATACACTATTGCATATGCCAGCAAGAACTTGCTGAAACAACACTGATATAGCTATCTCTTGTGAGGCTATGTCTGTGCCTGGCAAATATATAAGTGGATGCCCACAGTCATCTATAGGATAGAACACAGAGACCCCAATGGAGGAGCTAGAGAAATTACCAAAGGAAACTGAAGGGGTCTGCAACCCTATAGGTGGAATAACAATATGAACTTAATCGGTACCCCTAGACCTCATGTCTCTAGATGCATATATAGCAGAAGATGGCCTAGTCAACCATTGTTGGGAAGAGAGGCCGCTTGGTCTTGCAAACTTTATATGCCCCATACAGGGGAATGCCAGGGCCAAGAAGTGGGAGTGAGTGGGCAGGGGAGCAGGGTCGGGGGAGAGTATAGGGGACATTCGGGATAGCATTTGAAATGTAAATGAAGAAAATATCTAATAAAATAATTTTTAAAAACTGACTTTATTTCAGTTATCATAAATAATATAGAGCACAGAATAATAGCTAAAGCACGAGTGAAAATTTTATAGGATGTATGCAAAGCTATTCTGTCTTTTATAAGGAACTCGAACTTTCATAGATTTTAATCTTCTCAGATGGAGATTTTCTCATATCTAATCCCCATAGACTACAAAAGTCTCCTACATATTATATTTGTTTGATTTTCCTTCACTCTTTTTTTTTTGCAATTTTAATAAATACCTTCATTCCTTTTCTAGTGCAAACAAAAGTTCATCGATAAATATAATTAGATCGACTTTTTTCTAGTCCAAAGAATACAACTTCTGGATTAAATTTTCCATGATTGCCTTAAATACTCCAAACCCCACCTATATCAACTTTGGAATTTCCATACTGCCTTATATTTTGGTATTTCCTCTAAAGGTAAGGTTGGATTCGTGACCATATTTTTTTGTTTGTTTGTTTGAGTTAATTTTATATCCAGCTACTTCACTGAAGCTGATATTTTTTATTTTTGCTATCTAATCATTTTGCGTTCACTTGCTCTCCCGTCCTGCAAATCCCAGGCTGTTCAATGGGTTTGTAATAAACTTCCAAGGTGAAGAGAGAATTCTAATGCGTTATGTGCCGCATCTCAGCATGTGTTCTTCTTGTTAAACAAAATGTAGATTCCCACAAGTGCGCCTGCTAAATTCCTTTAAGTATCCTCCTCGCCAGTTATGGATGCCATGTACCATGATATGAGGTGTGTGTGCCAGGCTAGAAAACTTCCCGATCTTCCTACTCTCATCAAATGCGGATGTAAAGGTCTGCAGACTAAATTTTTTTCTGCATCTTCATTTGGAGTAACGAGCTCTGAGAACTTTTTTCTTCTAGACCACAGAATACCTCTAAAAATGATAAGCTAATGAGAACACACAAGGACTCTTGTCCTTCATTAAGCACTCTCTGAAGACTTCTGGGAAAGAAGATAAAGAGCGAAGATGAATGTTGAGGACACTGACAGGAGATTTGGTTGTTAGTAGTCAGAGATGCAGAGAGTGAACACAGGGTAGATAAGTCAGACCAAAGTATGACTTAGATTATGCTGTGTGGCCGGAACCACAAGAAGACAGTTGTAGGGAAAGTTACAGAGATAGACTTGGGAATTCATCCCTGAGCATCCATCTTGGCAGAAGTCAATTATAAAATCATTAATAGGTAAAGGGAGAAACATCACGAGGTGAGTGAACCAGGAAACACTGCAGGCCGCAGTGTTTCAACAAGGAACCAACCTCCTTCACCCTGACCTTATCCTTCCTGGCCCCCTCTCATTCTTTCCACCCACCTGCTGCATTTAGCCTGGGGCCAGAGTGTTGTACTAATGTTGGTGTCCTTATTTATCAGTGTCTCTTAACTGGGGACACTAGTGCAGGGTTGTCCACAGGAGGTAATGTTCCCAGGGAGCTCACAAATTAGGATGAAGACCATGTGGCCACTCTTCCCTGTTGGTGAGCCTTTCATGCTGAGTACGTTTAACTCACTGATACTGTCCTTCTTCCATCCTGAACATGGATTGGTTGTAACGGGGACATAGGCTAGCAGTGACAGTAGGGAGCCTTTGGAGTGGAAAGAGCTTTGGAGATAAAAGCCTGACTTTAGGCTCCTTTTGACACCTCTTAACTGGATGTATGTGCTTCATAGGTCGCCCTGCCCTTACTCACTTAGCCTTGTAAACATGAGAGCAATGGGAATTAAGAGGCTATTGCACCATCTATGTGAGAGTACTTGGTAATAAATAAATGGTTCTGAAGTGTACGTTACGATAATACAGTTAGCTATGAAACGCTAATAGAGCTACACTACATCATTTGATGTATTCTCTTCAACCAGGCCATCGTGGGATGCTAAAGAATGTCAGAGAGGATAAATCGCCCTTTTAGAGAATTCAAGTCTTTCAGAGGGGAGTAACTTACATTATATAACAAATGGTACAAAAGTAAGTCTCTGGTTTGTGGGACCAGTTTCTGTATTGCCTCTTCTACCCACAGCCTTATCTTTCTCCCTTTTCACACTTCTGCACATTGTCTACTACAGTCTGTGATAGAACTTACACAGAACAGGAGTGACAAATGGCACATACCAGGACGATTGTCCCCAGAAAGTCTACGTTTCACAATACAGTTATGGATCCTGTGTATTAGCAACAATTAGAAGAATGGAGGCTGAGATTATAGGTCAGTGACCTGTGCAGTTGGGATTCTGCCAGACTCTGCATTCTGTCCTGACAGCACTGCAGGGAACACCTGGTGTGTGATGTCTGATGATTCCTTTCCTGAACTAGTCTCAAACACTTCCTTTAGTCTCCCAACCCACTAGACTGTAAGATCCATGGGAGCAAGGGACTTGCCTGTAACCTCTTTGTAAATTTCACCAGTGTTGGCACAATATAGGGTCCAGAGTACGACTCAGCATTAAATGAACTAGTAAATTTGTCTTAGTTCAGTGTTACAATGAAGATGACGTTCAGAAGAGCCTCCCAGGGGCTTTTCCTCTCCTCGTGAGACTCCTAAGCCCCCGTCATTCCCTCCAGCATCCCAGTACATCTCAGACAGAGGCTTCTCGGCTTCAGGTGCTCCTATGGCTTCCCTTTGCCTGCTGGAACTGAGTGTTCCTTAAGAGACTTTAAAGTTCTGACTAACTTTCCAAGCATCTCCATAGAATTATCTTTCTCATTCCTATCTTCAATACATGAAATCATACACACACACACACACACACAAACATGTACAGTACACACAAGCATACAGACATGTACTCGCACACATGCATGCACCCAAACATGTGAGCACCCAGACACGCATACATACATGCATACTCACACATACACACATGCTCATACACACATTTACACACACTCATACACACACACACACACACACACACACACACACACCCTTCTGAATTTATTTTTTAGGCATACTGGGTCACTGGAGTCTGTTTCCTGGATGTAGCTCAGTACTTGCCACCATTTTTCTTTCTGGAGTGACCCTTCTGCCTCTTCCTCTGAATGAACACCTTCTACCTGCCCTTCAAGTTCCTCCCTCAAGGGCTTGATGTCTCACAGGCCAATCAGTGGACAAACACCTCAAGGCCATGAGCTCTATCTCTGATCCTATGGATTAGCAAGTAGGCAAAGACCTGGAGTATTGAAACCCTCTACATCAGCTCTGCAGACTGCTGAGCCCAAGTTAATGCTAAGCTGAGCTTTGAGGATGACAGCATGTGCACTGGAACCTCCCCCCCCCCCCCGCCATGGCATCAGGAGCAGGACCATCTGTGGGTGGGCTACAGAGCATCACATGGCAGCCGGATAGCCTGCATGCATCCTCAGAAGGCAAACTTCTCCACAGCCCCAGCTATGCAACCTGGTGTTTCTCACTCAGCAAATTCTCACAATTTCTAAAAAGAAATATATGTAACATTGGTATTTGACTCAAATAAAGGTATCACACATGAGTTACTTGTTTTATTAATGAAAAGGAACAAAACATGATTTTATAAGGACCTTTTGGAGTATGTATTTATACATTCTATTTTAAAATAAAACGTAGTGCACCGTGCTTAGAAATTAGATACAAGACAGAAAATGACCATGACCCGTCATTTAGATGAATCACTCAGCCCTTAGACTGTGGTTTTTACCATGTTCCATTTTATGACATTCATTAGGTGGGCATGTGAATATAAGTTCTGGTTTGTTTCCCTTATAAGCATTTATTAACCATTCTGAATACCTCAGCAGTAAGTATTCTAAGTGACTGAATAATAACTTATTAAATAAATAGGCTATTGATAAGGGTTGACCCACCCTCATTCTTCAATTCTGGAGTTCTTTCTTTCCCTTCTTTCATTATCTTTCTTCCTTCCTTCCTTCCTTCCTTCCTTCCTTCCTTCCTTCCTTCCTTCCTTTCTTTCTTTCCTTCCTTCCTTTCCTTCCCGAGAAACAGTGTTTTTCATTAATTTATTAATTTATTCACTTTACTTCCCAATTGCAGCCCTCCTTTCTCTCCTCCCAGTCCCACCCTCAAACCCCCTCTTGCCATCCCCTCCCCTTCTGTCTTAGTTGGGGTTTCTATACCAGCCCAGGGATGGTCCCACCCACAAGGGGCCTCTCCCCCTTGATCACTAATTGAGAAAATACCTTACAGCTGGATCTCATGTGGGCATTTCCTCATCTAAAGCTCCTTTCTCTGTGATAATTCCAGCTGTGTCAAGTTGACACAAAACTAGCCAGTACAATTGACTCCTTGTCAACTTGA
>NC_034595.1:55031164-55034669 GCF_900095145.1 Mus pahari
CTTTCTCTGTGATAACTCCAGCTGTGTCAAGTTGACACAAAGCTAGCCAGTACACCTTCTCAGAAGGAGAACCCTACCCCTGCCCCCAAAATGGGTACCAACCTTGACTTGCACATCAGCAGGACTAGGCGCATCCTTTCCCACTGGGACCAGACTAGGCTGCCCAGCTAGGGTAAAGGAATCCAAAGGCAAAAAAGTCAGAGAAAGCCCCCTCTCCAATTATTAGGGGACTCACATGAAGAGCAAGCTGCACATCTGCTACTTATTTGTAGGGACATTAGATCCAGCCCCTGCATACTCTTTGGTTGGTGGTTCAATCTCTGTGAGTCCCCATGGGCCCTGGTTAGTTGACTCAGTAGGTCTTCTGTGGTGTCCCTAACTCCTCCAACTCCTTCAATCCTTCCCCCAACTCTTCCACAAGACTGCCTAAGCTCTGCCTAATGTTTGGCCGTGGGTCTCTGCATTTGTTACCATTCACTGCTGGATGAAGCCTCTAGAAGACAGTTATACTATGCTCCTGTCTGCAAGAATAGCAGAATATCATTAAGAGTGTCAGGGGTTGGCTCTCTCCCACGAGATGGGTCTCAAGTTGTGCCCGTCATGGTTTAGCCATTCCCTCAATCTCTGTTCCTTCTTCAATCCTGAACTTCTTGTAGGCAGAATAAAATTTAGGCTCAAGGGTGTATGGATTGGTTGGTGTCCCAGTCCTTCCACTGGAAATCCCACCTGGCTACAGGAGGTGGCCACTTCAGGCTCCATATCCCCCTCCAATAGGAGTCTCAGCTAGGGTCATCCTCATAGACCCCCAGGAGCCTCCTCTGTCCCAGGTCTCTGGCTCATTCCAGGGATGCCCCTCATCCCCTGCAATTTCCATTCTTTCTCTCAGCCCTCTCTCCCCCTACCCTAGCCCTGCTCCCCCATACCTTACTCCTACCCTAGTTCCCATCACCACCCCCTCTCCCACCTAGTTCCCACTATGCATCCACCTCTGACGGCTATTCTATTTCCCCTCCTAAGTGAAATTCAAGTATCTTCCCTTACGGCCTCCTTGTTACTTAGTTTCTTTGGGTTTGTGGATTGTAGCAAAGGTTATCCTGTAGTTTATGGCTAATATCCACTTATAAGTGAGAATATATCATGCATGTCTCTCTGGGGCTGGGTTACATCACTCGGGATGGTATAGAATGGAACCATCCATTTGCCTGTGAATTTCATGTTGTCCTTGTTTTTAGTAGTTTTGTGTAGGGTGATAAATATGGATCTATTTACTTTCCTCTGCATACAGACATCCAGTTAAAGCAACATTTGCTGAATATGCTACCTTTTCACTATTGTATGATTTTCACATCTTTGTCAAAAATCAACTGTCCGTAGGTGAGTAGATTTATTTCTGAGTCTTCAATTAGATTTCATCGATCAACCTATTTGTTTCTATACCAATACCATGTGGGTTTTATTACAATTGATCTGTAGTACAGCTTGAAAGCAGGGATGGATATACCTCCAGAAGTTCTCTTATTAGATAGTATTGTTTTAGCTATCCTGGGTTTTCTGCTTTTCCACATGAAGCTAGGCATTGTTCTTTCAGGGTTTATAAAGAATAGTGTTAGAATTTTTGATGGGAATTGTGTTAAATCTGTAGAATGCTTTTGGTAAGATGGTAGGATTACTATGTTAATCCTACTGATATATAGGATATATATATATATATATATATATATATATATATATATATATATATGCATGTAAGAAGTTTAGTCTATTGTCGTCATGTCAGAAAACATAGCTGCATGCAGATTGACCTGGTGCTGGAGAAGGAACTGAGAATTCTACATCTGGATCTGCAGGCAGCTGGAAGAGAGAATGACCCTGGGCCTGGCTTGATCATCTGAAACCTCAAAGCCCAATCCCAGTGACACACTTCCTCTAACAAGAACACACCTATTCCAACGAAGTCAGACCTCCTAATAGTACTCCTCCCTGTGGGCCTATGAAGGTCATTTGCATACAAACCAACACAGACAGCTTGTGACACTAACTTACAAATATACCTTCTAACAAGATCATTAGTTGTTCCCTTCAATGGGATCACTTCATCAAAATAAAAATTCACTCTTGCTCCTTTATGATGTCTTTGAAGACCTATGTATACCAAGGCCCTTGTCTTGGTCCCAGCATTGTGCCTCTGTGAGTCCTTTATTCCCTGATAACCAATTAACCATCCTGTTCTATGATCCATTTATAGATCAAGATGTTCTTTCACTCAGTGTTGGATCTCCACTGTTTCTGCACATCTCATCTGACATCACCTCACCTCTTAGAATGAGATAGCATTTGCTCCCTAAAGAATTTAATGGCTCAAGCATGGTGGATTAGGCCTTTTCCGCTGGGACGCTATGACTCCATTTACATGAATGTGTCTCTATCATTAGCCATGGCCCTCTGAAACGGGGAAATACATCTTTTCTATTGTTTTCCTGATTGTTAACACAGTACCCAACACATAGTGAAGTGTAGGATATCTGATAAACAAATCTATCAATAGATTTGGCAAATGGGGTAGCCCTGTACTATTCTATGGAAAGAGTAAAATATATGCAAATGTGGACAGATGGTGTCTCCTCTCTCTCAATTTAAAATGACAAAGTGTATTATTAGTAAAGCACAAAGAGGAAAGAGGAAAAAGACTGTACGTGGGAGTGCTGTAAAGAAACTGGCTGTTGAAGAGATGCAAAGACTTCAATAGATTTATTCATGCGCTTACAGATAGGCAGCTTTTTAGTCCACGGACATTTCATCATCCTGTACAATTGCTCTTGACATGCCAATGAGTTCCATGTTTTTCTGTCCATCCTTACTGAACTCAGGACTCCTCTTACATTCTCCAACATCTACTGGATATATTCTGGCAGATTAAGTCTCAACAATCCAAACTTGAGCTTATGATTATCCTCTCCAGTTCTCTCTCCAACTTCCCCCATCTTCGTGAATGGCAATCCCAGTTTTCCAGGTGCTCAGCCAGAAACCTTTAGTGGTTTTCCTCTTGTCACACCATACGGCTCCTCCCCAAGCACACTGTGTCAATTCTGCATCATGAAACATTCAGGACCTAGTGACTTCTCATCACTCTACCATTGCCTCATTACCTTACGCTTTGTCTGCATTACGATAATAACCTAGAATTGCTTAGCTTTCAACATCGATCCATATTTTAAACTCAAAATCAAGGTATCCTTCAAAGGTGTTTCCCAGTCTCTCTTAAAACCCATCTTGAAGTGCTCGTGTGCACATTACATTGTCTTTGGGGACTGTTAAAAGATAATGGTGTACACTGAAGGCTTAGCACATAGGCATCCATTTATCATGATTCTAGAAACAAGTACAAAGTATCTTCATTACTGAATTATGACCAGAAGCCACCTCACTATGTCCTCAGAAGCCACCTCACTATGTCCTCAGAAGCCACCTCACTATGTCCTCAGAAGCCACCTCACTATGTCCTCAG
>NC_034595.1:55034754-55054424 GCF_900095145.1 Mus pahari
CAGAAGCCACCTCACTATGTCCTCAGAAGCCACCTCACTATGTCCTCAGAAGCCACCTCACTATGTCCTCAGAAGCCACCTCACTATGTCCTCAGAAGCCACCTCACTATGTCCTCACATGGTATAACCAGAAGCCACCTCACTATGTCCTCACAGGGTATTTCCTCTTTGCAGACACTGAAAGAGAATAATCATGCTGTTGGTATCCAATTTTTTTCTTAGACACCAGTTCTATAGACTCATAATGCCTCCCGATAGCCTCATTTAACCTTATTACTTTCCTAAGGATGATTTCTAAAAGCTGTCATATTGGCCGTTGGGACTTGTACATAAGAATCTGGGAGAGGGAGCTCAGAGGTTAAGAGAACTTCATGCTCCTTAAGAGAAATCCTTTGGTTCTCAGCACCCACATCAGGCAGCTAACGATGGCCTGAAACTCTAGCTACAGGGATCCAACACCCTCTTCTGGCCTCTGAGGATACCCACATATAGGTGTCATACATGCACACAGACACACACATACACACATACACACACATACTTGCACACATATACATAAACAAAAACTTTTAAAATATTAAATCTATTATAAAACAGAATTTGGGGGAGGATATGACACAGCACAAATTCTTCTGTGACCCCCCACAAAGCCCTGTTCTCATCACCCTCATCTGCTCGAAGCAAACTGTGTTCTATCTAGCTCCTTGTACATATCCAACACAGTCCCACCCCAGTGTCATGGTTTGGATATGCTTCACCCAGGGAGTGGCACTATTTGGAGGTGTGGCCTTGTCAGAGTAGGTGTGGCCTTGTTGGAGTAGGTGTGTCATTGTGTACATGGGCTTTAGGACCCTCACCCTAGCTTCCTTGAAGTCAGTATTCTGCTAGCAGCCTTCAGATGAAGATGTAGAACTCTCAGCTCTACCTGCACCATGCCTGCCTGGACTCAGCCATTCTCCCACCTTGATGATAATGGACTGAGCTTCTGAATTTGTAAACCAGCCCCAATTAAATATTGTCTGTATAAGAGTTGCCTTGGTCATGGTATCTGTTCACATCAATGAAACCCTAACTAAGACACCAGGTATACTGCACTGGCCATGCCTCCACCTGGACACATGCAGGGTTTTTACTCCTATGCCCTTCTGGTGTCAAAAGTAAGTGACATTTCCTGACTATTTTCTCTTTGGCCATCTTATATTAAACAGTACCCTTGCCTCTCCCCAATCCTGCCCAGTATACCTAGTTTTGTTGTCTCTAAAACATTTCTCTTGCCTATCATTTTGCATTTACTAAATTACCCATGGTACTTCACTCTGTTGCAAGAAGAGTGACCTCCAGGAAGGCGAGGGGTTGGGTTTACACCTTTCTTTTTGTAATTATTTTATTGTATATTTTCTTCATTTACATTGCAAATGTTATCCCAAAAGTCCCCTATACCCTCCCCCCACCCTGCTCCCATACCCACTCACTCCCACTTCTTGGCCCTGGTGTTCCCCTGTATGGGGCATATAAAGTGTGCAAGACCAAGGGACCTCTCTTCCCAATGATGGCCGACTAGGCCATCTTCTGCTACATATGCAGCTAGAGACACGAGCTCTGAGGGTAATGGTTAGTTCATATTGTTGTTCCACCTATAGGGTTACAGACCCTTGGGTACTTTAGCTCCTTGGGTACTTTCTCTAGCTCCTACATTGGGGGCCCTGAGGTCCATCCAATAGATGACTCTGAGCATCCACTTCTGTATTTGCCAGGCACTGGCATAGCCTCACATGAAACAGCTATATCAGGGTCCTTTCAGCAAAATCTTGCTGGCATGTGCAGTAGTGTCTGCATTTGGTGGCTGATTATGGGATGGATCCCCGGGTGGGGTAGTCTCTGAATGGTCCATCCTTTCGTCTTAGCTCCAAATTTTGTCTCTGCAATTCCTTCCATGGGTATTTTATTCCCTATTTTAGGGAGGAATGAAGTATCCACATGTTGGTCTTCCTTCTTGATTTTCTTGAAAAATATGGAACGCTTCACGAATTTGCGTGTCATCCTTGAGCAGGGGCCATGCTAATCTTCTCTGTATCGTTCCAAGTTTAGTATATGTGCTGCCGAAGTGAGCACGGGTTTACACCTTTCTTGTTTTCAAGTATTTTGTTGATACACAAATGAAATATAAATAGTTATGTAAACAGTTAACAGAAATTTCTTTCATATTCATTACCATACTTTTCCCTCAAAACCTATCAAGATGTATATTATAATTATATACATGAGGACAGTAAGACTTCTAAGGGATGTATTTTATATATTTCTAAGTTCATTTGCTGAGTTCTTAATGCCAGTAATGGATATGCAAACTTGTTTCTATTTAATCCTTGGAGTAATCTGAAAAGATTATATATTATTATCCCCATTTTAGCACAATGTGACTTCGAAGGGTGCAGTAGGCAGGCCAAGGGAATTGTAATAGAGTGGCAGCCTAGATGTGAACCCTAATCTGACTTAAAAGAGCTTGTTTCTAATCTATGATTATAGTCTGCATTTTTTCCCAGCACACTGCCAGGTGCCAGGTGCTATGGCACTGTGAATTATTATGACATTCTTGTCCTAATTTCAAAGATAAGATCCCTGAGACTCTGAGAGGTCATTGCTTCAGGTCATACTCAACTGACCCAGAAGTCTTTGTGTCCAATGCTAGCATTCTACTCCCTTGAAGAAGCAGGTCTTGAACCTAAAACCTTCTACTGATATAAACTGCCTAAGTTTACCCCAAAGTTCAAGATAGTGCATCCCTGTAACCTTAACTTAATATTTTGTATTCTGATTTCTCAGTGAAATATGAAGTCTGGGCTGACATGGCAAATTGATGTGTCCATTAAAAATATTGACAAATGTTACATGATGCAATTATCTTCAAAAGATTGTACAGTCCCTTCCAGGTTAAGTCAGCTTCTCTGTAACTGTTCTTCTGCTTCCAAGGTACCTAGAAAGATGTATGTGTGTTTTCTGTAGCCCATCCCCGTACCTCTAATGGCATTGCTTAGTTTAGGAGTAGAGATGGGTAATTGAATCTATTTTTCAGGCTTTTCATCAGCAGACCCTATTCTGGGCACATATTATTAGAATTGTGATAGCTAGACATTTCTTTAAAGTAGAGGTTGTTGGGCTGAGCAAGGGAGATTATTAAAAAGGCTTTACAATGGATAAAATATATAGGGCACGTAGATCCTCCCCCATTGCCCCTCCCCTCAGCACAGAGCTCATTCGAACTACCTTGTCAGGTTCCTCCAGCTTGTCTCACTCTCTGCAGCCTGGCCTCACTGTCTGCATTGCTGCCACATACGAGGCTGGTGGTTTTTCAAAGTGTGATCCTAAACCAAGATCAGCATCACCAACATTACCTGTGGACGTTTGACACCTCCAACATTATCACACTCTACCCTTGGCCCACTCAATCTGAGCCTAGGGGTAGAACCTTGCCCTCTGTTCTGACAAGACCCCAGAGGGTTTTCATGCATGATGAAGCTTGAGAATGCTGAATCATGAGAAGGGGCATCTATTTCTCCCCGCTTCTCCTCACAGCCCTGTCGGTGCTAGACGCCATTTGAAGCTCTCAACCCTACTCTTTGTCTGTAGCCACAATTAAAGTAGACAGAACCAGCTCTTGACGTAACTTCTTGCACAGCTTTGAGCTGAGTACTGGCGACAGTATGTTTAACTGTAGAGCGTACAGATAAGATACATTTATGGGTAATTGCCAGCTGCTTTAAGAAAAATCTCATTACTAACCTTTCCCATTTTGATCATATCTTTAGTCTTATCTAATATAGCATAATAAGAACTGCTGTTTAATTGAGTACAATCTATTTGCTTTAAAATTGTTATTAAAAAATCTATTTACTACATTTGAAACAAATAGTACTGCAACTCCTATTAAAGATTGGAGATCCCCAGCCTGTTGAGCATGTATAGCTCCATATTCTTGTTGTTTTATCCCCACCCCAGCCCCCTTATTTTTTCTCTGTAACCTCACACTTCTAAACAACACACTTGTATTGCTGTTTCTCGACTCACTGATTGCAGGCATTATCTCTTGGCTTCCTCTTGCTGGGACCTGGGACATGCTGCCTTCCTGTGCTTTTGTTATCTCCCTGACCCCCATAGCAGTCCACCCTCCTATAGTGTCCTCTGCCTGTCTCTTCCCAGTGCTGAATTCCTTGGGTGAACTGGTAAACTTTGTCGTGGCATCCACCTGTCCCTGCCACTGCATTTCCAACTCCCTTCAAGATGTTCAGTCACTAACAATTTTATTCCCAGGTCAAAGGACACATGGAAATCTCTCATTGGCTGTGGTTGGTCCTGTCTCTGTGTTAACAAAACGTCCCCTTGAACTAGATACACCAAAAGAAAAAAGGTTTTCATGCCAAAAGCAATTTTCTTTTCTGGCTTTTAAGTAACATTTTGTTTTAGTAATGTATCTAACAATTATTATTAGGATAGTTTTACATTTTTATTAAATTCCATAAATTATAACTTTCAGCTGATAGGTCATACTGTATAAATAAAATTTTGTAATTGAAATAAAAAAACAATGCTACATTTTATAAATTCCCGCTGTATTATTCTCTTCCTCTGGGTCTGTGCTAAGAAGGTCTTATGGTCAAGACATTGATACTACCAATAACAGTTTTATAGATATGTAGTTTTCTGAGCTCTTACAGTGACCTAGGATTATCTCAAATATACTACATGTATAAACTGCATTTTCTCTCAACCCCTGTGTTGGTTTATCATGCTGTGTTTTGATAACATCATACAGATAAGGAAGTTGAGTCACAGACAAGTTTAAATAATTTACACCAATTTGACAGCCAGCCATGTAGCACTTCCATAAACGCCCATTATAATAACCTTGTACATGTCATGTGAGGTCTTTTAGAGACTCCGTTATCCTTGAATCTGACACAACTTCAGAAGTTTAGCTATAGAAGGTCCCTAGCCTTCCTAAAACCCTCCATCTCACAGCTGCATGCTAGTTGTTGCAGACTGCTCTCTCAGAAGCCCACGATGAAACCATGCTGAGCACCGCTCTCTTAGACCTCCCTGACAAATCAATCTCTCCTGGTATTGATCCTGCTTAGTCTATCATGGCCCTGAGCCCAAGCTAAGTGGAGATGGGGAGGAAGTAACCTATGCAGAGTCTTTTGACCTTGATGCTGTGGGCTCCTAACTCTCCTTTCTCTGTGTCCTGGCTCATACCTTTGTTCTGTGTCATGTTCACTATGTTTGTATGATTCTATCATAGCTACTCTTATTAACATGTGTGTAGATGCTATTGCATTCATACCATGACTACTTATGCCAATGAAGCAGGAGCTTCTGTGTTCATTTCTTTACTGTCAGTCACAGCGTACTTTCTCAGAGATTCTTGGAACTTGAGTGATGAGTATTCATTCAACAGGAGCTATATGGGTCTTTATAGAGCTGGACTTGCCTAGATGTATAGACTTTGTTACAATTTGTCTTTCCTCATTATTTAAAATATTAAATCCCTGATGTTGCTTAGAAAGTTTAGCTCAAATTTTGTTTCCTTTTAAGTTATAAGAGCAAATCTATGACTATGACTATAGTTAAGAACAGGGAAGTACCCTATAACACTACAGTTTGGTGATTACCTCTCGTTCCTACTCAGTGGATGGCCCAGCACGGTTTGAGTCCAGGGCTCCATTTTTCTATCAGAAATGTTACTAAGAGAAGCAAAACAATTGGCTTAAGTGCAGAAATCTTACAGGGGCCAACACGGAGATTTAATCCCAAGTCTTTGTATTCTGAAGGCAGACAGAGGGATCTTACTGTCTCTTACTGACTTATATGTTACTTTCTTCCTTTTATAGGCATAAACCTCAAGATACCTACCCTGAGGTTAAATAAATGACCTCATTTTTTTTCTCAGCAGAAACCATCACTTAGGTTAGCACGAAGAGACAGTCTTCCTGAGGTGAGGGTTGTCAAATACCTGAATGAGCTCTTGAGGTGGCTTATAAAATTTCCTCTTCCAACATCCTCAAAAAGAATTGAGACAAGGGCTTTTAACATTGACACAGGTTGCCAATGACCTCTCAAGGTGTCCTCAGGCACTGCAAAGCTGCAGAGCTAAAACAGCTCAAGACAATTGAAACCCAGAATCAGTTTCCCTGACATTGGCTCTGTTGGCTGTTCGTTGTCTTATTAATGAAACATTCCGGTGACAAAACTAAGTGACTTTTTCCGATCTCATTGGCGCACCTTTGCAGCCCCAGTATCTGCTATGCCATTATCTTAGCATCCAGGTGGAAGGGATAGCTTAGAAAATTGGAAATAATCTTGGTTGTCTTTCCTCTGTTTGCTTCCTTCATCTTCTTTCTGTTTAATAAGCACAAAGTAAATACAGAACTGATTTTTTTATTCTGAAATGTTATGAACATTAAGCTCTGAGTATTATCATGGGAATGCATTTCATTTGAACTCCAAGGAGCGCTAATGTAATTTTTTTTCAAGAGAGAAAAAAACAAATTCAAGTTTTATAATGCTGTGACAGTTTCTCTCAGCTGCATTGAATCTAGAAGACTTCCCCTTGGGGCAATATCCATATGGAGCAATGACTTTGAAGAATTTGGAGAGCTAAAACCTGAAAAAGTAAGGACCATTCCAAAGTATTTGTGGCTGATTGTGTAAATTTCTATCATAAATCAACCACTTGCTATATGCTACACATCTGTGGGCTCTAGACATGAGTTCCTGTATACAGGGCTAATGGAAAGTCCCTAAAATCCTCCTTTGCAGATAGCCAGTAGCAATTCAGAGCACATAAGTGTTTTGTCCTGAGTCATCCAACCAATGTCTGACAACATTGGGCTTTGGACCAGGGCTTCGTAATTCCAACTCTCAGACTCTGGCAACTATAACACATTTCAAAATTGGTACAGTGGCCAGGACCCTTGGCTCATCTGCCTCTCCTAGATGTGGGCAGTCTCACTAAGTCTGGGCTTACATTTGGTCAATCTTTTGGGGTTTTGTTTTTATCTTGGTTGCCTGCCAGCATTCTCTTTGCTGGGCTTCATGTGGCTGTTCAGTTTGTTTCTTCAAAGGAATTCTGGCATAGTCCATTGTATTAGTCAGGGTTCTCTAGAGTCACAGAACTTACAGATAGTCTCTATATAGTAAAGGAATTTATTCATCACTTACAGTCTGCAGTCCAAATCCCAACAATGGTTCAGTAGTAGCTGTGAATGGAAGTCCAAGGATCTAGCAGTTGCTGAGTCCCACACGGCGAGAAGGCGAGAGAGCGAGAGCCAGACTCCCTTCTTCCAATGTCCTTATATGGTCCCCAGCAGAAGGTGTAGCCCGGATTAAAGGTGTGGTGGCACACACCTTTAATCCCAGATGATCTTGGACTAGGAGATCTCCCTGTCTTAATCTTCTGGATTCAATCACCACTGTGTCTCAAGATCTCCATACAAGATCCAGATCAGAAACTTCTATCTCCCAGTCTCCAGATTAGGTTCACTGGTGAGCCTTCCAATTCTGGATTGTAGTTCATTTCAAATATAGTCAAGTTGACAACCAGGAATAGCCACTACATCCATCCTTACTTCACCACTCACCCATTTGCTGTGTTCAATCTACCTTCCCATTGAGCTGAGAATTTGAAGGTGGCTTCCTAATTGATGAGTTTCTTGTCTGAGGGACAGACAATATTGAACAATAGAGAAAGTGACATATAGAGACTGGGGGGGGGAGGAAGATTACACTATTATTGTGTGACAGAGAGGAGAAGACAGTCTCTTATGGGAGTTTAACAGTTAATTTTGCTTACAAAAATTTGGGAGACCTTCTAGAGGAGATAGAACTGGAGACAGATTTTAAGGATGTTTGTATTGACCTGAACTGTGTTTCCTCTAAATGAATACTGATGCCTTAACTCCAGTACCTAGAAACCTGACTGCATTTGGAGATTGGATCTTGAAAGTAGTAATTAAGTAATGTGAATGAGTTGATGTGGGTACACTCTGGTCCAGTCTGACTGGTCAACATCTAGACACTTCAGGAAACACTGGAGTGGCACACATGAGGAAGGACATAAAGAACACAAGATGGCAGCGGTCATCTTCATGCCAAAGAGAAAGACCTCAGAAGATACCAGGCCTTTTGACATTTTGGTCCTGAAGTGGACTACCTACCTACCTACCAACTTTCAGAAAATACACTTCTGTGCCAAAAACCACACAGCCTATGGTCTTTCTTCACGGAAGAAATAGCAAACACGTGTAATGTGTCTCAAACCTTTTCTCCCTTGGTCCCTTAGTCTGCCTGAGCCCCTGCACGGTCCTCCCTTGACACCTGTCACTCATGTCTCTGTCCTCCCCCCCTTCCATGGAGCATTAGCGCATGCGTGCAGACTTGTTCTGTTCCTCTCATTAATGTAAGGAGTCAAGTTTTCATCTGCGTGCCTCAGCCAGGGGTCACATGGAATGCACATCAGTTTATAAATATTGATACTGGCAGGGCACAAATAGCTCCTGGCCATTTATAAGAAATATATGTGTTTTTGGCATATTCTCTATAATCTTTCCTTAAATAAGCTCAGAATTTCTACAATAGTTGACAGCAAATGTGTCACTTTCGTGCCATGTACTAGAGAGTGGGGAACTGTTTGTAAGGATTGTAAGTGCATCTGAGATTTAATTACTTACATAATTTTATGCATTTTTATACATTTATGCCTTTAATCAAAGACTTGAAATTTGAAAGAACCGTAAGAACTCAGCGAGCACAGAAAACTGCCAAGGAGCCAAGTAAGGGGAGATCAACTAGACTGCTAATTAAGTTAATATGTGTTCAGTGCTGGGAACGCGCTGAGTCCAGGCTATGCACAGTGTTAGTGGGATATTTAATTATTGCTTTGAGAGAAAAGTAGAACTCTCCAAAGCACAAAAATTCTTGGAAAATGTTGAACAAAGATAGCAAAAGCTGGAAATGAGAAGAATCAAACTTTGGAAACTGCTTTGATAAAAAAACGGCAAATGAAATAGAAAATAAACTCTAACATGTGGGAAACAAGTAAGAAATGAAGGTTTTTAAATGTGAGTCATAACAGGAGATGTTCATAGTGAGTAACACAGGCCCTACAGTGCTCAGCAGCATACACATGCACACACACACACACACACACACACACACACACACACGTGTATGAGAGAGGGGGTAAGGGGTAGGAGGAGGGGGAAGAAGGGGACGGGGAAAGGGGGAGGAAGAGGGAGAGGGAGGGAAGAAGGGAGCGCGAGCACCTTTCTGCACATGCACACACATATATGCACAGGCATGAGTATGCACACATCCAAGGGGTTATTACAAAGGTCATATATGCCCAAATGACATGTTTTGTTTTGTTTTGTTTTGTTTAATGTGTCTTGATTTACCTGTTTCTCCCTCAGCAGAAAATGAGATTCCTAGAGAGAGAGCTTGGCTCACATCTCACTTGCTCTGGTATTCTCTGGGTGTACTGCTCTGATACCAAGTGGCTACTCGGTGAATGGGTGACAAATGGGACAATGAAAAGATCAATGGGAGATCATGACTGCAGTCACAAATAAACAGGAAAGTGGGTAGGACCTCACTGGGATGCTCCCAGTGGCTGCCACATGTCTGGCGGCATCTGAGCTGTCCACTCCCTTGTGTCTTCTGATGGTGGCTTCTATCTGACCTCTAAAATGAATAGTTGGCACGTGTATGTCGCACAACATACTGTACAAATGCTTCCTTACCTGTCATTGTATTGACATTGAACTTAAACTATGCCTGAAGTGGTAGGCAAAGCCAAAGCTATTTTATCTCCTTGTACAAGTAAGGAATCTGAAACTCAGAGAGATGGCTTCTTGCTCAAGGTCACACGCAGTGTATATTAGGCAGATTTGGGACCTAGTCCCAAATTATCTCTTTCCAAAACAGACGTGCTTTCACGTCACCGTTGGCTTTGGAACAGAGGAGATTACGGATATATATTCATTCATGGGCAAGTCATAAAAGCCTTGCCCTGGAGCAAACAGGTGAATGTGGGTTATTCCGTTTCATATCAAAAGATCCAAGAAGCTTGGCTGCAGAAGAACCTTTGGCCCAGACAAAGCTTGAAAACCAAAGAACAAGGTTGCCAAGGCCGGGGGAAGATCAGCTTAAGGGAGCAAGCAGTCAGTGGTGAATTCCTCTGTCCACTACTTCTTGTTCTACTGAGGCCCTTAACAGCTTTGGGTAATTTCCACGTGCACTCGGTCTGGTCATCTACTTTACTGAGCCAACATGTTAACCTCATCTGGAAATACCTTTGTTTTAGTTTGAATGTGAACTATCCCTCATAAGCTCCTGTGTCAGAATGCTTAGCCCCCATTTGGAAGTGCTGTTTGGAAAAATTGCTGCATGTTGCCTCCCTATGGGCTGGAATGTTGCCCACTGTGGGAGAAAGTGGGTCACTGGGCACGGGCCCTGAGGTTTTATAGCTCAGCCTCATTTTCTGTTACCTTTCTGCTTCTCAATCGCATACATCATGTGACCTGAAGCCTTCTGTTCCTGCTTCAGTGCCACCTTGGCCATGAAAGGTGATATCACCTTTTAGCTGTAAACCAAAAGAGCCCATCTTCTTTAAGTTGCTTCTTGTCAGGTAATGTGATCACAGCAAAGAAAAAAAGCAACTAATGCATGTCACCTTTAAGGACCTACAGAAAGGTGTTTAACCCAGGCCCCTAGGCCAGTCAAGGTCAAACGAAGATTATCTCACAGGATATGGGAGTGTTTATGTTCTCTCAAAAGTTATATACTGGACATAAACTAAAAGAAAGAAAATGGAAATTGATATGATGAAATTTTAATCTCCTAAGGCAAAGTCATTTGAAAGCTGTTACGTCACAAGAGTGAAGGACACATGAATAGGTTCAGTGTCTTTATAGAAGAGGCTCAGAGAGCTGCCTGACCCTCAACCCAGCAAGGAAACAACAAAAGATGGGCACCTGTAAATAGGAAGCCTACATTTAGTGGACACCTAAGCTGGCCATGCCTGGATCTTAGGGTTCTCTGCCTCAAAACGGTACTCATGCACCACTGTTGTTGGTAAGCATCCACTAAGAAACACTAAGGCAAAGGGGACTTTTCACCCTGGCTGCTCCCCCTGCATGGCTCTGTTTGGGGCAGTTTCCCTCACTGCCATGCCCTGGCACTAATAAGCTTGTAGTTACATCTCTGGACTTCCAAGCGCCTTCGTATCTACAGTATCTTCAGGCCTACATATTTTAACCACCACTACCCTCTTCTGTGGTGAGGATGACCATTCACTAATAATAGGTGCAGAAACTTCAGTTAACCAGAGCTTATGATCCATAAAACACAGCTAGCAAAGCAAATATCTCACAGCCCTCATATTTAAGGGCACAGGAAAGGGGGCTTCAGTCACTTCTTCATTAGAAACCTTCTCTGGTTCCTTGCTACTCCACACATACAACCTTCTGAACACTGCCCCAGGAAGCGCTTGCCCAGAACACACCCAGCATGGAGCTCTCACTGCTTTAAGGCAAGGAAACGGGGAATAGAATACTGAGCTTCATATGAAGTTAAATAGTCTATTTTCAACTCCTATACTTCCTTCTAAATATTTAGCATACTACATTTGGTGTTTAATGTCACTTCTTTCATAAGATTATCGTGCTGAAAGACAGTGTTTCTGTAGGTTCCCTTTCTTAGGGAAATAATCCCCCTGAACCAGCATTTTGGTTTGGTTATATTTTTTAAACTGTTGATGAGATTCTGAAAGGGAGGTTTTCATTCTGGGCTGAACTGACTAAAACCATGGGAGCTGTAAGTTCTCTTCTGGCACCCCCCCCCCCTCTGAATTCTCTGTCTCCTCCAATCCAGCAGCCCTGGCTTATTCTCTTCATCACCCCAGCCCCTCTACACTAGATAATATCTTTTTGTTTACCCTGTAGATTCCTCTGCCTGGATGCCATGTTTTCGCCCTTCGCATATACCTTGAAGATGCAGAATTTTGACCTCTCTCTGATTTTCAAGGCAGAGCTGACCCATTCTCCCCTGGGTGATGACCAATCTGCATTGTCACATTACCATGAGACCTTGGCTCCACAAGGGCCCCATGACTCTTTTCTTTAAAAACAAACAAACCAACCAATAAAAACAAAACAAAAACATTCCTATCTAATGTAAACCCAGTGAATGAACTGGTACAGAAGGAACATGGAAAGGTTATGCAAGGGATGAGAGGAAACGATGGAAAGGAAAATATGGAGACATGCAATTGAGATAGAAATTAAACACAGGGGGAAAGATCTGAACCATGGATACAAGAAGAAGGGGAAAGAGGGAAAAGAAAAAGAGAGCATAAAGCAGAGGAGAACAATAGAGATGAAGGAGAGGGGCGGGGCCAAGGAGGGGGGGGCGAGGGAACAGCAGGACCAAAGGTTCTCTGGAGCACAGAATTCCTAGAGCCAGGAGTGCCAAGACTTCATGGTCTAGAGTGTTTCAAAGCTGCCTTCTAGAGGAAAAATGCTCCTCCCTCATCATCGATCATTACCACAGTCCAGGGGCTTTGGCCTGGGGTCCATTTCTCATCCAATAATCACTCAGAAGCATTTGTAGCACATTATATTTTGATAGTCAGTATCTCTGTAATTTTCCAGCATAAAGTCTTTCAAGTACAGAAATAATAGAATACACATTTAACCTTAGAAATGGTCATTTAGAGAGAGCAGAAACTATTGTTTTTTCTAGAGTATAGAACCAAAGTAGTGTATGTAGGAATACTGCTGCGGGATCTGTAGAATGGCAGTTCTTGACTAGCTTAGCTCAAATTTAAGAGGGTTCTTTTTAAAGTATATTTTTTTTCATTAGTGAATCTTTCTAGAAATCGCACTCAATAATGGAATTCTATCTTCTATGATGTCATTCTTTTTCTAAGTTCCGATTTATTCAGCAGTGCTGGGTATACTGTTAAGAGCACCTTTGCAGAGGGGGAAAGAACGTCTTTGGGCAGGAGAAATAAATGGCTTGCCACTTAAAATCACTTGCTGTTCTTACAGAGGGACTGGAGTTTGGTTTTCAACACTTATATGGAGTAGCTCAAAAAAGCCTCTATGAGTACCTGCACACATGAACACACACACACACACACACACACACACACACACACACACTTTGAAAAGAATGCCTTTTAGTGCAAAGGCATGGTGTCATTTCAAGCTAGATGTAATCATCTGAACTTGAAGGATGCTAAGACTCTTCTTGAGAACATTGCATATTCCTGGACTCAGGAATGCAGAAATGTTTCACTTCTTTTGATCAATCCTCTTTCCTCCTTATGGGCAAGTCTGTTCTGAAAGTTTCAGTTACTAGGAGATCATATGGCTAAATTTCCTCCTCATGCTGACATTCAAAGCCCATGAATGAGCCTGCTGGCTCTATGGACTCTACCCTTCAATATTGAAAAGATAAAAGGGCATAGAAGCCATAGTTCATTGAGTTCCCACTATGTACCAAGCAATTTCATGAAACCTTCCGTTAATGCCTAACAAATATTCGTATGGTCACAATTGTTCTTCCTGATTGCTGTTGTGGAAGGAGAGCTTGCAAGAGGCTGAACAGTTTGCCTTAGGTCCCCAAGAGCCTCTCTAAGCATTTACCTGCCATACAGTACAGGAAAGGCAAAGCCGGCTTCCCTAGAAGAGTGTTGCCCTTGTCTCTTTGGTTACTTAAAGACCTGCAATCCACTGAGTGATGGAGAGCATTGTGCTTAGTACATATCTTTTACTCTGTCATTTACACTTCACCTCAGACCTTGGGAGGAAGCACCATCTAAGACCTCTCCTTATATCTCCTATACTCCAGGGCATAGATCATTTTGGCTTCTGGCAATAGACAATAATAAGCCAATACTCTGAGGTGGGCTGGAATTGGAAAATGTAGACTCAGCTTAAGGACATTCTGCTTCGAGCTGCTTTGATACACTTCTAAGTCTATTTGCAAGTCAAGTATATTCCCCTGCCTCAATTTCTTTCTCTAGCTCTGAAAGATAGGGTAGTGCCTATACCATGTGCAATTCAGCCTGTAGAGTCCAGCAACATCCTTCATATTCTTATTTTAAGACAGTAACGTTGATTCTCCTAGATCTGATATCCAAACCCATCCATCCCACTTTCCTGCAGCTTTTAAAGCAGCTACATGCAGTGCTCATGTTATTACAAGACCCCTAATTGTTATTAATTGCCATTGGAGGTGATAATAATTAACACACTATAAAGAAGTGCTAGCCCACCATCCCCAGTACATAGATTTAACCCACGCTCATCTAAGGAGATTAACAGACTCAATAGAGACCTTCCATCCATCCATAGTGCAAGAGAGGAAGGGGCTATCTTCATTCTGGCTACCCTGGAAGCCTTGGGTGATGCCTGCCTTCCTGGGGAGCTCCCTGCCATGGGCCATGTTTCCTAGAGCTTCCTCTCAGCTTCGCTGGCTCCCTGCTGCCAAGCTACTTCGCTTGATCAGAGCAGCAGGCTCATTTGATGACATACCAGCATGGGCTTCAAACACCAATTACCACTCCAGGAATGACAAATATGAAGGGGGAGAAGCAGCAATGATCATTTAATAAATTAATTATGAAGACAAATGGCCCTTACATAAATCACCTTCCCTCATCATTTGAAAAACAAAAAAACAAAAAAAACAAACAAAAAAAACAACAACAACAAACAAAAACCCTGCTCTCTCAGATACATAAACAACAAGGTTAAGTTTACAATCTTGAAAGCACAGCCTGTGGGTGGTGTTCAGAAGAGTTGGAGGGAGCCCCGTGGCCTCCTACCAGGGTCTGTGGTGTGATTCCCTACAATAAGAAGAGTCACTGGTTCAGTTCTGTGGGCTCTTGGCACTGTGGGATGCTGCAGGAAAGAAAGAAACATGTGACTTTCGTATCCTGTGGAAACTTTTCATAAGTAACCCCCTCCCCAATAGTTCCCTAACAACTCTATAATGGCTTATGCTCAGAAAGCAAGGACGGGAGGGAGATAACTATGATATGCAGTGAGAAATCACTGCCTAAGTACTAGGTAGGGGTTCTGTTACATGCTTCGCAGAGCAGATGTCCTCTGGCCTTTTTGAAAGTGTACGAGGATGGTGACTGAGCAGCAGAAGACTTACCCGCATCAGCCTGGGTTTCAGATGCTTCCTGCACAAGTCCTCGATGGACCAAACTACTCTGTGAGCTTGGTCATGTTACTGACCTTCTCTGGCTCCTCGTTCCCTTGACCAGAAAAAACGGAGACGGTGATACTAGCCATGATATGGTGTTGTATTGATGGAGGCAAACAGTTTGTGGTGAATGCTACTCAAAAATACTTTAGTTTTTAGTTATTATTTCCCACCCTCCCCATGGAAGAGGCCCACATCCAGGGTTAGATCTCACCTACAGACATACGGCTAATAGTGTAGTCTTGATACAAAGTTCCACTCTCCCGCCCATGTCTAGCCTCTAGGATTTCCCATGTGAGTGAGCATTGCTGAAGTCTGCAGGACTTTACGGGAGGTGGGGAGAGGGAGGATGCCTTGCATACCCTTGTCTGTTTCATCCCAAAGGAGAGCCAGGGGCAGGAGCTCCCTCTTCTTCTTTGCCAGCTGTACACCTCTGGATAACAGGAAAATGTAATACTCCCAAATATATCATTGAAACTGCAGGAGTGCTGTTTCTCAAGTGGATGATAAACTTGCATAGTCACTTTTCACCCCTTTGCTTCCTGAGTGTTGATACCTGCCTCCTCGCCTCTCCTATCATCTGTCCTCTATTGCTTCCCATACTTGGATCAGCTGGAGGACTGCTAAAGACATTTAAGATTTTTGCCTCCAGTCAAGATTACTGGTAGACTTCAGCTGGGTCTTGTTCGGTGTTTATGTCTCCACATACAAATAGCTTAAGGAAAATGCGTGCATAACACAGACGATGGTCAAACTTCTGGCCAGTAAGTGAATGTCTCCCTAAAGAAATGCATGGGAGCCAACTATGTGTCTGGTGAGGGCCTTGAGGGTGAAGTCATGCAAAGGAGGATGCGTTTTAATCTTGGAAATGGGGTGTGATTGTATTAGGTGAGCCACAAGCTACCTGCACTGAGAACCCACTCACTACCAAGGATGCAGGCCCTCTCCATTGAGTAGATGTTGTGAATGATGAGTGCAGTCCAGCAGGCATGGGGTGGTGCTATCAAATACCATTATCCTTCTGTGAAAGAGCCAGAAGAGTCTTTGAGTCTGTCCCCCATTTGAGCCTCCCCATTCAAAACCTTCTCAGGGATAACTTCCACTACCCCTGAGCAGAAATGCGAAGACCTGATTCTGAAGACCTAGTTTTTTTCAAGGCCAGTCTTTTCCTCTTCAGGATTAACATACAGAGATGTGCCCCATCCCCAAAAAATCTGTGTTACATACTGAGATGCACAAGCTTAAGCACAGAAGTACTCACAAGCTGAAGGTCATACATTTTCTCTCTCCTTCATACATATAAGCATATTCTTAATCTATAGCCTGCACCACCACCAACACACACACACATACACACACACATACACACACACACACACACACACACACAGGTCTTTAAGCCCCAGCTAAAAGGTGTGTTTGAAAAAAATAGGACAGTGTGCAAATTGTCTCAAAGCAAGAAAGAGGCTTTGAGAACAAGAGTGTTGGCTTCTGTCACTGCAGGTATGCCTGCCCAGCTGATTATGCACACAGTAGGTGCATCTGTTCGACTTCCAGGTTTCTAGAGGAACCAAAACTGACTTCCCCCTCCCCTCTGGTTCTGCACTGTCCTCTCTGCTCCCTTCCACTGTTGTTTCTAAAAGGACAGCCACCTACCTTGTGTTTCCCTCACGCCCAGTCCTATGTGCCATTCTACAAGAAACTCATAAAGATGGGGTCATGTTGTTGCATGCATGATGGAAGCAAGGAAAGGGCGAACATCCTAAGAGGTCTAAAACCTTCCTATGTTCAGAGCCTGGCTTTTGTAGAGACAAGGAGGCACTGAGGGACTATACTAAACCTCATTCATTCGTTTATGTTGCTTAACTGAAAGTGTGCTTTGATCCCCATCCCTTGCCCTTACTCTCACTCCCTGGGATTGCTAATCACTGAACTCTTGAGGTATATCCCATTTGTGTGTGTGTGTGTGTGTGTGTGTGTGTGTGTAAATAGTGATGTTCACCCAATCATTAGTGATATTACTATGTTTCAATATTAATTTCAAATGTAGCTGCCAATTCATTGAGCCTTGAAGTCAAGTCTGCATGGTTGGGGGCCATGTGTCTTGTCTAACCTATTAATATGGGATGAGTCAGATTCTCCACCCACCCATCTGGCAAGGGCTTTAGAAGACACTAGATTGTAACATGTCTTGCTTGCTTTTTATCAACTCCACACAAAACTAGACATATCTAGGAAGAGGGAACTTCAACTGAGGAAATCCCTCCATCATATTGCCTGTAGATAAAGCCTATGGGAGTAAGTACTTTCTTGATCTATGATTGATGTGGGAAGGCCCAGTCCACTGTGGGCATTGCCATTTCTGAGCTGATTGCCCTGGGAAGAATAAGAAAGCAAGCCGAGCTATCCAGGAGAAGCGAGCTGGTGAGCAGAGCTCCCATATGGCTTCTGCTTCAGCTTCTGCCTTTGGGTCTCTGTCCTACCTTCCACAATGATAAGCTTGGAAATTAAGATTCAATAAACCCTGTCCTCCCCATGTTTCTTTTGGTCATAGTCTATCACAGCAATAAAAACCCACAACAGGCCATCTACACTGCCATCTCTGGGCCCTGGGTAGAAAAAAAGGATCTCTAGCATGAAGACCTCATCTTCCTCTTCTCCTGTAAGATGCCACTCATCAAAGCCGGTGGGACTGGGTCTTTGATCTTTCATCAGAGGGAGAACCCCTAGGGTCACACTTTGTTAGCCCTGAAACCTGCACTTATGGGGGTTACCACTTCTCTGGCTGAGCACAGCAGATAGTAACAAAGTCAAAGAGGAAGTAGAGGTAAGGTTTCTGAAACCCCTCCCACCCCTCTAGTCATTGTCCATGTCACCGGATATCCTGTGCTCTGATAGTCTCCAAACGGCTCACTCTCTGGCTCTGGTTTAGGCTACATTCACACACTCTTCGGCAGACATGTTTTACTCCGGCTCCCATAGACCTCTTTCTTTTTGAAGCGTGCTCTGTGTTCAACAGGATTGTCCTTCCAGGCCACAAATGGAATCATGAGAAATTCTGTCCTAGTTTCTCTGTGTCTGTGAGGCTCTGCTCTTTGTTCTTTTACTCATGAGTGATTCAGACAATGATGCTGCTCACCTTTAACCCCAGCACTCAGGAGGCAGAGGCAGGCAGATCTCGGAGTTTAAGGACAGCCTGGTCTACTGAGCAAGCTCCAGGTCAGGACACCCAGGGCTACACAGAGAAACCCTGTCTTGAAAACAACAAACAAACAAGCAAGCAAGCAAAGGAATGATTCACAGAGCTGTGGTTAGGCTGAAGAGGTAAATAATAGGCGTAGTGCAGCATTGGCTCACGAAAGCCCTTATAGCACTCAGCAAACAACAAACAAACAAACAAACAAACAAAACAACTTCACCCTCTCCATCTTCACCACATAGGACTTCCCCTGGCAAGTTTTGCAACTTGTTCTGTAGGATGCTCCATGAAGAAAGGGGCTCTGGTGCTCTTCATCACATTTCTGTTGTAAGTGGTATTAGCACGGTATGGGTGGTGGTGGTGGTATAACTAGGAAGTTATGCAGTAAAAGGAAATCACTTCAACTCATTTTGTCCCATTGTAATGGACAAAATGAGTAGGTTGGTAACAGCAAGCATTATGTAGCATCTCCTACCTGTACCTCACATGCCCAGTAATCTTCTTGTCCACCATATCAGATGCCCATGGTAACCATGACATAAAAATATTAAGCAGAATATGCCAGAAATAAACAATTCCCAAGTTTAAAAATCATGTGCCATTCTGACTAGGATAATGAGACCGGTACCATTCCACTTTGTTTTCCCAGGACATGGTGGTTCAATATATCTATTCTGTATATGCTATGCTCCCATTAATCATGTAGTAGCCATTTCCATCATCACACTGTCTGTCATGGTGTAACAGTTCTTGCATTCAAGATACCTTTTCATAGTAGCCTAAGGCTAAAATAGAATGTTCACATCACTCATGTCACTTCATCCAATCCTGAAGTTGTTGCATCATCTCACATCATTACAGAAAGAGGAGGGCAGGTGCAGGACAATAGGATGTAGAGAGAGAGGAAATCCTAGTCACGTAACCTTTATTGCAATTGATTGCTTCCTTTGCTTTAGTTTATTCTATCTGTCTATCTATCTGCTTGTCTGTCTGTCTATCTCACTAGATAGAACCCAGGCCTTTACCCAAGCTAACAAATCACTCCACCACTGAATTATACCTCCAGCCTTGTTAACCTATTCCTAAATTATAAGCTGTAATGGTTTGTATATTCTTGGACCAGGGAGTGGCACCATCTGGAGGTGTGGCCTGGTTGGAATAGGTGTGACCTGGTTGGAGTAGGTGTGTCACTGTGGGT
>NC_034595.1:55057504-55064136 GCF_900095145.1 Mus pahari
TGAACCTCTGAACCTGTAAGCCAGCCCCAATTAAATGTTGTTTTTATAAGACTTGCCTTGGTCATGGTGTCTGTTCACAGCAGTAAAACCCTAACTAATACATAAGCTAAGTTGTTTTTCATAGGTAGATAAGATTAGAATAGGAAACAGTCTGCACTGGGTTCTGTGTTATCCTTGGCTTCGGGTACCCACTAAAGGTCTTGGAGCATAGTCTCTGCAGATCGGGTTAAAAGTGTGAATACTGATTTTTCAAGTCAATATAGTCATGCTATGATTCCTTCAATAACTGTTGATAGCTATCTTAATTAGAGTTTTTTTTTATTGTTGTGATGAAGCAACGTAGCTTTGGAGAAGAAAGAGTTTAATTCATCTTAGAGATCGTAGTCCATCCATCATTCCAGCAATTCAGAGCAGGAACTCAAGCAAGGCAGGAACCTGGAGGCAGGAACTGAAGCAGAAGCCACCGAGGAGCACTGTTCACTCATGGTCTTATTTGTCAAAGCTTTTCCAGCCTGCTTTCTTATACAATCCAAGACCACTTGCCCAGAAATGGCACCAACCCCAAGGGTCTAGGACCTCCCATATCAATCACTAATCGAGAAAATAAGCCACAGGATTGCCCAGCCAGTCTGGAGATAACGTTCTCTCACACGATTTTCTCTCTTCTCAAATGGCTCTAGCCTGTGTTGAGATGACATTACAGCTAGCTATCACAACAGTCTAACATATATTAATTCTAGATAATATAAAAAGTCTTCAAAACCGCTGCGAGTGCCTTGCTGTCGTTTATCAAGACTCAGTAACTTGACCATTAGACCTATCATTGTTGTGCATTACCTGGGATTCTGTGAGATCGCTGGATGGCTCTATCACTTTGGTACCCCTTCTTCTCAAGAGGGAAGCAGAGGACCAGAACCTAGCAGGGGCCTCAGCCCTACTTCTCCAACTATCTCTCAGGGTAGACTTCCCAGAAAGTTACTCTCTCCTACAGTATCTTCCTCTTTCCATTGCTGCTTTCTAAAGGGGTTGGGGGTGGGTCATGTCTTCATTTTTCCAGGGGAAAGATCTTCTTCTGAAGTGTTTGTGTCCCTGGAAAAATCCTTCAAGGGTCTGCTCAGCATCTCCACTATTGCCACCATACTAGTGAGTCAAAACAGTGGGAAGTTTATTCTAGTTACTGTGAGAAGTTGGACTAATACAGAAGCTGCCAGATGTTAATAAAGCTTGCCGTTTGTATCCAGTTCAGTGCTGTAGAATGGGATGTATGTGTCTCTACCTTTTGTTGAATAAAACATATGTATAGTGCAAACAAGTACTCAGGACTCTTGTAAAGACAGAGTTTGACATTTCTTCCTTTGAGTAACTCTGAACCTGCTCCTCTGTCTTAAGAAACAACACAGGTTAAAGCAGCCTGAAAATATCTTCTTACAAAATACCAGCAAAGAACTAGGCCCAAGAGACCTCAGCCCAGGCTTGGCAAGTCAGTTTTCTCCCCAATGCCAGGAGCAAAGACTTGCAAGTGGTAACATTTTTTTTAAAAACTGCATCTGCGCTCACAGTGTAAGAGGATGGTGATCAATTTAGTGAGGCATGTCCAAGGGCCAGTCTCAGTTTGGAATCCTTAGAAGATAAGTGTGAGATAAATCGTAAAGTTTTTAGTAGGGAGGGCTCTCGGCCAAGGTATGAGAGGAGAGCAGGCTGAGTGGAAGGAAGCTTAGCTAGGAGATGGTGCTGGACAAGAGTCATTCTGTGTCACTGGAGCATGAGACAAGGAAAGACATTCTGACCTCAGTGAGCCTATGGACAGTGGGGACAGTGTTGCTGACATAAAAAAAAAAGAAAAACCCTCCCAGACCCCAGATAGTGGCTCTCTTCTGCAAGAGGCTGGTCTTAAGGAAAGGCTGCATATGTGAGCCATTAGTGTTCAGCACTCACAACAGCTGGGAGATGGGTACTCTAGCCCATGAAAAGGACTCTGGGCAGAGGACCAGGAATGTCCCTGAGAGATAAAGGATGAGAATCACAGCCCCCAGGCTGTTTAGTTTGTGTCCTTAGGTATAATGCAGGCAGTTCCTTATACAGGTGAAATATCTGATTCAGAAAAACGAAGTTAAGATTCCTTTCCTTACTGTTGTGTGCTTGATATTACAATGAGTCACTAGTCACCTGCATCCTCAGAGGAAGGCTGTCATTCTAATGCTGCCAATACCCTGTTGTGAATGGATCCAGGTACCTTTCCTGCCCATCCCTCTTACCCACCATCTCCTATTGGGAACTGTGCACATCCCTTCCCCTTTCTCTTCTAACTAGCAATTAAAGCACCTCCCCCTCCAATCAGTAGACCTACATCATAGCATATGGACTAATGTGTGCCACAATCACTTATAGGGAATCACATGGTAGATTCATTTTTATTCGTTTATGGTGTTATTTGTTAGTTTATTCTCAATACTATGGATCGACCCAGTACCTCACCCATGTCGAGTAAACACTGTACTGTACTGTAGATTTGTACACTCGGGCCACCTTTTCACTTTTTCTTAGAGACAGTGTCTTACTCCGTTGTCTAGGCAGGCCTTGAACTTTTGAACCTCCTCCTGCTTCAGCCTCCAGAGTAGCTGAGGTTATAGGCCTATGTTACCAAGCACAGATCCGTGGCCCTGTTATAAACAATCTGGCAGGAATCGAAATCTCAGAGCATTGACTTATAGGTACCCATTGATTATCTATAATGCCTGCTCTGTCATTGTAGGTCTCTTCTAAGCACTTATGGAACATTATGGATTTCCTGTAGAAGCCTACAGATTGCCAATGATAATTGTGCCTCATTAAATGGCCATTCGTTCAACTCCCTATTGAGTATTTATTCAATGCCACACCATGGATTGGAGAAATTAGATGAACCAAACTGACGAGGTCACCGCCTTTATTCTAAGCAAAAGAAAGACAGTCAATCCTCAAGAAGCTAGTACTTGAATAAGTTTTAGCTGGTGTGAATGGACACTGAAAATGAGACAAAGGAGCAGTCGAGGAAGGTTTCTGTGAAGAGACAACATAGGCAATGGACACGTAAACTGGGACATACAGTTGTCTAGATGGCTGAGAAGGAAACCTTCCTCAAGAAGCAGCAAATGGTGTAGCCAGAAGTGGCAGTGAGCATGGCACAATTCAGGAGTAGGAAGAACATAACATTAGGGTTCCAGAGAACGTGGATATGTGGAACAGGGAGTGACGGATGGGAGAAAACAAAAGCAAGCACTGAAAATAAAGAAATGAAAGCTATTTCGCTCTCCTTTCAGACACACTTGGAGGGCACTGTGGGTGGCTATGAACAGATCCTCTATGGGGGTTTATACTATTGTTTCAATGCCTCTGAGTGCCTTCAAAATGCAACCACCATGATTCTGTGTCATTGTTCATTTCCTGTGGGAACATGGCAGTTTCTGGAGCCATTTAGTTGGTCAAGATCATAAAGTCACTATGACTCCAGCTGTGAAATGAGCCTTTCTCCCGAGGCTCCTTAATCATATGCACAGCATTCCTAATGATCATTTGGAGATTATTTTAAACCCAGGAGTTAAACCCACTCAATTTCTCCCCTTTATTGATTAACATGAGAAATGGTTCCCAATACTGCAAATAACGGCCCCCAAGCAGAAATATTCTCCAGTGTATTCATTGGCGTGAAGCAACAGAGATACACAATCAAAGGGGTTTTAGTACAATAGATGTCCATTTCTTCTTTGCGAAGAAGTGTGACATCCACAGATCCAACTCGCCAGTTCTCCATGCAGTAGACCTGGCATCTACCACTACACAGCTCCCTGGTCTTCCAACAGGATAATGCTCCAGCCACCACACATGCCCCAGGAATCGGGCAGACAAAGAAGGAGGAAAAGGGAAGGGAGCCTACTGGTAATATTTTTAGAAAAAACTTCAAGATAGTTTCTTAGCATACATACTTCTGCTGACACTTGATCAGGGCCAGTCACATGCTAAAGTGCAGCCAGGCAGCTGAAAAACATCACCTTCATTCTTGTGACTTCTAGCCTGGGGGTTGATCTGGTACTGAGGAAAAGCAGAAAAGCCGCGTATATACGAAACTGACTTTCTGTTTTCTGTGTGGACACAAAGCATGTGACTAAATTCCTATGAAGAACAACAGTCAACTGTGTTTGGCAGCCTTGGGATTTAAGATTCTGTAGAACTGATTTGAAAGGGAATCTGGGACTGACCTAATGTTGCCAACTTCAAATTTTTCCAAGTGAGGGCATGGAAAACGGGTGAGACCCATCACCCACTGTCATAATCCTAGCATGAAGAGGACTGTGAAAGGCTTTGTTCCACAAACACCTTCGTGGGGAAAAGTTAGCTTTCATTAGGTAGGGAAATCCACTCATTTTTCTTCTTTTACTAAAAGGTGGTAAAAGTTTCCACATAGGCTGGTATTATTAAATAGTACTCCAAACAGAAGGCATTTCTTTATCACTGTGTGGTTTTCATCTAAAAACTTTCCTCCAAGTAGCAATAAGAATGCCCATTTACTTAGTGCAAACTATTAACTCAGTAGATCTTGGGTTGGATTCTATTTTGTAGATGTTGTATTTCATTGAATCAGTAGCATGATTTTTGTTCTTCCTTTTTTTTTTAAAATTTATGGTCAGCATTAAAGCTCAAGAAAATTCTCATTTTAAATGAAATCAATTATTGTTTCTCTTGGAAAATGGGCAGTTCTGGCACTCGGGGCCTTGGTTTCCACATGGTCACTCCCAGCTGGATGCAGCTCAGCAACAGCTGCCACTTCAGACGGGCATATGTGCGCCAATTCATTACAGGTCCCACCTGGCCAGCTCCTCTCCTTTATGCTAGCCTCCAGGGCTCGGTGGGAGGCTGAGCCTGCCACTCCTAATTTGGAGTCACTAATGTTCAGGTATTTCTGAACTTCCCATCAGTTGGGACATGAAGCATTAGTATTCACACTTTACATGATCAGAGGCATGGAATGACCCGAGTCTGAAGAGTTAGTATTTTCCCACCTGCACTCTGAGCCCAAGGCACTATCCCACCCCCACCCTCCAATGGGCCTCAACCTAAATCTTTCTCCTCCTCACCATCCCCTTTGTCTTCTCCTTTTACACACACAAGCTGGGTTATACAATAACCATAAATTTAGCTGTGAAAACTTCTGATTTTCCAGTTTCCCCTCAAGTATTATTTCAGAGTCTTTTTTTATATTTGTTCTTGGGGGGAGAAGGATGATAGTTCAATGGGGGGAGGATGCTTGCCATTCATCATGCCGACATCACATGCATTTAAACAACTTTGAGCACAGACATGGTTTATTCAATTGGCCCTAGCTATCCCATAGAGTGAGACGGTGAACTGAGCTTTGGAAATAGCGGTGGAGATGGGTGTACGTGACAGAACTGCCCCAATGACCCTCCTGACCCTCCCACCCCATCTGAGCTCTTAGTGTTTCAAGGGAAAGGGCTTTCAGGAGATGAGGCTGACCGCATCCTTTCAGTAAAGCAGCTCCGAAATAGAACAAGGGTTCCAACAATCTGCGGCACTGAACTTCTCTCCCCTTACATTGGTACTTTTCTACCCTTTTACTCGCAGTTCCACACTGAGGGCTTTGAGTCAGATGAGAAAGTCTCACTACCCTATGGATGCATCCTACATACTGTCAGGTTTCCTTTTCAAAAGATGCTGGGAGAACATTGACCACCTAAATATGGATCACGTGTTGGAACGCATGTCACAGTATTTTTTTTTTTCATTCATTCAGATCGAAGTGACTGTGCTGTGTCAGACAAGAAGGGGCAGTAGGTGTGTAGACAGGAGCAAGATGTAGCCCTTGCACCTCAGTATCCTCAACATGGGATGGAAGATTCTTCCGGGAACAGGCTACCCAAGTATTCATTCAATGGATGCACAAGATATTTTTAACGCATCCTGTAATCTAAACTCCACTGTTGGTAGGACTTAATCTCTGTTGTCACGGTTTTCATTCTAGAGTGAATTTGCTCTCTTAGCTTTCTATGCCCTCTGTAACAATATGCCACAAACATGATCGCTCAAAACAAGGTGAAGGTCTTCTCTTCATGTTCTCAAAGTCTGAAATCTAAGATCACTTTCAATGAGCTAAAACGGAGGTATTGGTCATCCTGCATTTTTTCTGAAGGTTCTGGAACCCCCTCCTCCCACACACACCTCCCTTCCCAGCTTCTGTGAACGCACAAACTTGGTTTAAGGCCACTTACTCCATGCTGGTCAGCCTTGCCCTCCTCTAACCCCTGCTTCTGCCCTTCTTTTCTCTTTAGCTCTGCATCCCTCCTCTAAGAGCCTGGCAATTACACTGGCCCTGCTGGAAGAGTAGAGAATCATCTTTCTGTCAAAGGAGTCTCCACATGATTCCATCTGTGAGGGATTGGTTTTGGTATACATAGTTAAAAGCTGGGGAGATTCAGACAGATGAGGACATGTTTGGGGTTCTTATTTAGCCCTTTAGCCCACCACTGTAACAGACAGAAAATTGAAATTTTCTTGTGTGTGTGTGTGTGTGTGTGTGTGTGTGAGAGAGAGAGAGAGAGAGAGAGAGAGAGAGAGAGAGAGAGAGAGGGAGGGAGAGG
>NC_034595.1:55064142-55081256 GCF_900095145.1 Mus pahari
GAGAGGGAGAGGGAGAGGGAGAGGGAGAGGGAGAGAAAATGTGTGTAGTGTAGGAGTATAGTACAAGGGTACAAGAAAAACTGTTTTAGGTAAGGCGTGACCTAAGGAGGTTACATTTAGCTGGGTGAAGTGGGAGACAGGCGCTCTTGGTGGATGTTCTCAATGCTGGGAAGTTTGGAAGAACAGCAGGTACAGATTCTGTGCCATGAGTGAACTTGGAGTGCTGATTAAATATAGCAAGGATTCAGGCAGGTCTGGGTCAGAGCACAGCAGTGATGAAGGCAGCCCGGGAAGGGATTCAGGGTCTGTCATGAGTGTGACAGAAAGATCCTAGAGGATTTCCAGTAGAGGAACTGTATGATCTGACTAACATTTCTGTGTAACCTGGCTCCCAGGAGAGCTGACTGAAAGGGGCACGCTAAGGAACAGCAAAGCCTGCTGGGAGCCTGCTCTTTGTCCAAAGCCAGACCAGGCGATGGCAGGAGAGGTGGCAATGCCTGATGCTCAAGGGGGAGCCTTGTGTAGGAAAGCCTGTGTGGCTTACTGCTGGAGTGACTTTGGATGCTGAGAGGGGAAGAAAGGTTGAGGGTGACACTGAGGTTTGGGATCTGAACAGCTCTATGTGTTAAATGTCCTCCAATGTTAGTTTAAGAACTTGAGTTCTGGCTAAAAAGGCTTTGCTGACCTCAGCAAGCCACTGAGTGGCTCTGGGTTTCTGTTTCCTCTTCCATTCTGTGAGCTGACAGTGAGACAAAACTGAGCACTCTTTCCTATCTTGTGGGGGGGGGGGGAAGAAGTCACCATGAGTATGAGACTCAGAGCACCATGGCTCAGGGTGAATAATAATCAATGATTATTAATATCTATCCAACACTCTTTCCTGAATGGCGACCTATCTTGTTGGGGGAAAGGAGTCACCGTGAGTATGAAACTCAGAGCACCATGGCTCAGGGTGAGTAATGAATCAATGATTATCAATATCTATCCAAGGCTTTTGATTTACAGTCATAATCATTGGAACATGCTTTTACTAATAGAGGAAGCGATAAATGAGTCTGGACCAATTCAGCAACTATGGGGGGGGGGGGTGTCACACAAGCCTACTGGGTACTCAGAATTCAGACATCTGTCAACATTGTAGCCACTGGGTCCTCAGTTTATAAGGGAGGGTCAGTCAGCAGCAACCAGGTGCAGGTAGTGGATAAGGGCTGTAGAACCACAGAGAGTCCCCTGTAGATGAACATACCAGAGAAGAATTTGGGCCCAGTGCCCAGCATTTAATGAGAGACTAATAAATACTTGTTCCTTGTATCCATCTGGAAATAGTGCCAACTTAGGACCTGTCCAGAAGAATTCTATTTGTCCAGAGTATGCTATTTTTTAAAGAAATAGGACTTTATTTCAAACAAATTGATCATAAATTTGAGGTGTATGCTGAAATGACTAAATAAGATGTTTTCAAATATATTTTACTTACTCTTTGAGAATTTATGCATCCACATAATGCATTTTAATCATTTCCATCCGTGGTCCTCCCTCCATCTCCTCCTTTACCATCCTCATCACATGTTCCTCCCAACTTCTTGTTCTCTCCCCTCATTAAGAAAAGAGCCCAGGAGGTCCAACTCATGCTGCCAGTGTGCCCGTGGGTATAGGGCATCCACAGAGGCATAAGTAGCCTACCAGGGGCCACATCCTTAAAGAAGGTTGATTCTCTATTCTTCAGCAGCCATCAGCTGCCAACAGCCCCACAGCTAACTTTTTATAAGCATATAGTTTGGTAAAATGACACATTTTAGGGTGGGGAAAGATGACCTTGGTTGGTAAAGTACTGGCCACACCACCATAGCAAGCAGAGTTGACTCCTCAATGCCCAGGTAGTAATCCAAGTATAGTGGTACTGTGTGAAATGGAAATTCTGGGAGGACAAAGGCAAGAGGACCATGGAGCTTGACGGCAGACTAGACTTGCTCAGTTGATGAGTTCCAGGTTCACTGTCTAAAAATGTAATGTAGGAGGGGCTGGAAAAAAAATCACTCAGTGGTTAAGAACACTTGTTGCTCTTAAAGAGAAACCACGTTCAGTTCTCAGGCCCCACATGGTGGTTCACACCAATTCATAATTCAAATCCCAGGGGATCTGATGTCATCTTTTGTTTGACCTCTGTGGGCACCAGACATGCATGTGGTGCACGTGTGCATGCCACACACACACACACACACACACACACACGCA
Organism: Mus pahari; assembly: GCF_900095145.1. Lineage (NCBI taxonomy): Eukaryota > Metazoa > Chordata > Mammalia > Rodentia > Muridae > Mus > Mus pahari. The sequence continues at coordinate 55,066,378 of NC_034595.1, forward strand.
CGCACACGCACACACGCACGTGCACACACACACACATGGATGCACGTGCAAAGAAGCAAAACACTCATGCACATAACATGAAGCAAATCTAAATATGATGTTGTTAACTAAGGTAGAAAGCAGTTGAGGAAGGCATAGATTGCCAGCCTCTGGTCTGCACACATATGTGCACATGTGCATATGCTCTTTAAAACAAACATGTAATCACCCACAAATATGTACATATACAACATATATGTACACATGCCCACAAATATACATACCAGGAAAACATTTTGCGTATTGTCTATCTCTGAGAAATTTTAAGAGGTCATATTGTTTGATATTTACCAAAACCCAGTGGGTAGCCTGAATTTCTGGGAAGGGTACCTAAGATACATTTCTGTTACCAACAAGCCATGGGTAACTCATTATAGAGAATCATGACTTCTCCCTTTTTAGAGAATATTTATCACTTCAGGGGAGCTTGCAGCTTTTAGTCTAGGATTCAAAACTTGCAGATGAATCCAGGGCAGGCACTCGGAAGAGAACCGGAGGCGTAAATAAGGCTGGTATAGGTCCCAAGCATTTTAGACCCTGCAAACTGAAGAGTGTAAGGCACTCCGTGGACATTCAATTGTAATTTATATTCACAACTTGCATTGTCATGACATAGAATTCTATCAAGGAAGAATAAACATCAGTAGTTAATGTCTTCACAAAAACTTGAAAGTAGAAGGGGTCAGGGGATTTCTCCATTTTACAGATTAAAAAAAAAAAAAACCTGAAGCATGGATGAAATAATTTGAATCTACAAAGCGCATAACCAGTCAGCAGAAGAATGTGGGGCTCCACGGCAGGTGTCTGGGGTTAGGCAGACTCAGTTCAGGAGCTGGAATTTGCAGTGCGCTTCTCTCTGTAATTCTGAGATGTTGCTTAACGCATGGAGCCTTTTGTGTAATATGAGTGATAAGTTTTAAAGGGTGTCTGAATAATATGTTTCTCGTGTGGTGTGTGTGTGTGTGTGTGTGTGTGTGTGTGTGTTTAGCCAAACCTCTGGCATATAACAAGTATGTAATAAATAGTGGCTTGTTTAGTCACACTATTAATAGAATAAGAGAACAACCCAAGTATATTCTAGATGTGTATCTTTACCTGAGGTCTACCGCGTCATCAGATTTGAGCACTCAAAAGACTTCTGGATGTTCCTACAGGATTCTGCCAGTGATGAAGCCCAAACCCAAGAGGGCAATAAATTCCACTTTTTAGAACTATCTCTTCAGCCGGTTGGTTTAATGATCAGATATAAATTTGCATATAAGAGAGAAAATCATAAATTGTCAGAGCTTGAGGTGACCTTACTTTCCAGGTGAAGACACTGAACTAGAGAGGTTAAATTTTAACATACCCTCACTCTGTTTCACAGACATTCTTTGAGTTGTGTAATTAATATGTATATGCACATTCATATATATTCATATATAAATATATACATATATACACATGCACATACACATATGATCATTGCTCCTAAGGGAATGATCTATATAGTGTACAGATCCCTTTTCCTGGAATGGACATGCCTGGACATTAGGCTATCATATATACTGCATATGGGAATAAGGAAAGAAAAATGGTCAGCTACCAGGCAACACCACTTTTTGTTCCCATATCATATGCTCTGAAATTCTTTACATCTCTGAGTTCTGACTTCCCTATGGTTCTGCCTGCCTGGTGATGGCCCTGTCAGCTGAATCCAATCCCCTTGCTCATAACTGAACCAGTCAATCCAGGACCACATGCCTTTGGTCTGTCTTGAGCTTCTTTTCATAGCTCATGTGTGAAGGGCTTACTCTCATGTACTGTTCATCCTCCCCTTTTAGACTCCTCAACATGAGCTATAAAATCTTGGCATGTGTGTGTGTGTGTGTGTGTGTGTGTGTGTGTGTGTGTGATGTTTGTAGTTGCTTTTCATAAAGAAAGCTCATTTGGATGGCTTTGCAGAATTGGCAGTGGGCAAGGCTGCACTTTAACCAGGAAGCCCTAACGCAGAGTTCTAGGATTTGCAACCTAGAAATAATGTCAGTCTGTCCTAGCCAAGGCTCCTGAAAGAAAGGATGGAGAGATACTGTTTGAACATGTTTTCAGGGTCAAGGTTAAAAGATGTTATGGCATTTGGTTTTACATGACTAAGTAGATTTGACATCTAGTTTATATGCCTAAGTAGATAAAAACTCTTACCAACAGAGAAGGCAGGAAAAAAAAGTAGATTTGAGAGGAAGACAGTGAGTCAAGTTTGGCCATTAACTCATATTAGGCCTGATAGAAATCTAACATTTGCACATAAATAGGAAGCAGATGTAGAAAAATCCTGTGACCAGCTGTGGATGCAATTTTTTTGGACTGTGATCCAGTGTAAACATACATGTAGCCAAACAAGGAGTCCAAAACAAGCATGTTTTAATGTTTCAACATCCGTGATGCTTCCTGTGACTTAATGTAACTTATTGTTAGTATAACAAATTTCTAGTCGAAACCTAAATAACTGGCCAGCTTTAATGGCTCAATGGTATGCCGTGGCAGCACTGGACTCCCAGGCGTAGAGATCTTCAGACGGGAGAGCAAACTGGATATGATGCTCAAGAGCCACAGCAAAGGTTTTGTTCCAGGGATCGCATTGGGAGTGATTTGGAGAAAAGCTTCAGTGTTCTGGGACAAAAGAAAATTCGCCAGGTCATTGGCTGAGATTCAACCTTATCAATAAGGAAAGGAAAAACTTCTAGTGTGAGGAGGGAACAAAGAATAGTTCAATTCTATTGTTCAGAGGGATTTTAGGGAGAGTATTAGAATGTTGGACTTAGGCAGCACTGGCATGACTTCTTATAAAGAACGGAGTCGTGGCAAGAAGTGTGACTTGTACTTAAAGAAGAGGGGAGGGAAATTATATCAGTAATGCATTTCCATTTGAACTAGAGCTGCAGTCCGTTCTCACAGGAGCCCTTCTTAGCACACTGCCGCGATGGAATGCAGTCGGCGGACAGTGCGTTTTTATCCTTCTTGTATGTCTCCAAGGGGGCAAACCCTTCCCATGGTTTCTGGGTAAAAGCTTTTCTGTTTGGTTGGGTTTTTACTTAGAGATCTCCAATCCACTCTCAGAGTCGTTGCATTTAATTCTACACCATTTGCTCTCTGCTATGTGTCCGATCATAGAAGAATGTGCAGATAAGCTAGGTAATCCCTGCCCTCCAGGCTTTCACAGTCTTGTTTCAAAGATAGAAACAAAAATAACTCACCTCAGGAGCGGGATGACTGCCAGAGATGAGCACCCCAAACCAGCAGGGGGAAGCAGACAGGAAACTCACTCAGGGAGCACTCTCTTTGTCACCTTCCAGTTGCCCACTCCACTCTGGCTAAAGCACTGTGCATTCTGCCTCTGTGCTAATTTATCCAATTAGCTTGCTATTTTTGGATTTCTAACTTTGGCCCCACTGTAGCAAAATACTCCTCCATAGAAACAACAGAAGGGGGGGAAGATTTATTTGAGCTCCTGATTTCAAAGAGATTTGACCCATCATAGCAGAGAAGGAAGAAAAGCTCTGTCTGTGGGGACAGGACTATATGACAGTGACTTGCTGACATTACAATAGACCTGGAAGCAGAGAGCTAGACCAGAACCATAGGCAGATGCTACAAGCAAAGCTGGCTCCTAGCAACCTGTTCCCACGAGCCAGGCTATATTTCCTATAAGCTCCACAGCATCACAAGCTGGGAAATGAGACTTAACATAAACCTGAGGGTAGATGCGGTGGCTTCTGTGGGAATGGCCCCATAGGCTCTCATATGTTAGTGGAACTATTTGGGAAGGATTAGGAGGTATGGCTTTAGTGGAGTAGGCATAGCCTTGTTGAAGGAAGTGCATTGTTAGGGGTAGGCATTGAGATTTCAAAATCCCATGCTAGGCCCAGTATCTCCCTCTCTTTCTGCTTGTTGCCTGCAGATCAGGATGTAAAGCTCTCAGTTATTGCTCCAGCATCATAAATGCCTTTCTGTTCCCCACCTTGATGAACATGTACTCAGCCTTGGGAACTGTAAGCAAGCTCCCAATTAAATGTGTTCTTTTATTAGTTTTATTTTATTGCCTTGGTAATGGTGTCTTCACAGTACAAGGGACTAGATCAGAAACTGAGACTGGATATTTTAGACCCAAGCTATAATATTCTTTAAGCTAATTTTTGTTTATTTTGTGGTGTGTGTGTGTGTGTGTGTGTGTGTGTGTGTGTTTGCCATTGAGAATTGAATATAGGGTCTGTAGCATCGTAGGCAAACATTTTACCAAGGAGCCATGCATTTAATTCTCTTTCTATATTGTTATTTTTTTTTTATTATTACATTTCTTGGTCTGTCAGGGAGCTCATGTACCACTGCACAAACATGTGTGTGAAAGGGAGAAGACAACTTGTGATGGTTTGAATGAGTATATCACCCATAGGCTCTGACATTTGAATGCTTGCTTCCCAGTTGGTGGAACTGTTTGGGGAGGCTTGGGAGGCGTGGTCTTGTTGAAGGAAGCGTACTGCTGGAGGTGGGCTTTCAGAATGTAGAGACACTGTTGCTGTCTCAAACTCTGCTTCTTGCTTTGGATTTGAGGTGTGAGCTCCCAGCTGTCCTGACAACATTCCTGCCTGCTGCCAGGCTTCTCCACCACGATAGTAAAGGACTCTCATCCCTCTGGCGCCATGAGTCAAATAACCCATTCCTTCCAATGGCTTGCCTTGGCCATCGTGCTTTATTACAGTAGTAGAGAAGTAACTTGCAGGCTCAAGCTTAGGCCACTAGGCTTGGCAACGAATACTCAGACCTTCTGTGCCATCCCACCAGTCTTGTGCTTTATTTTAAATACCAGTACATTATTTTGAAAGGCCCAATGGGTATGATATTCCAAGGAAATATATAAAAGTCAGGGAAAACCTCATAGTTTCACCAACATGGAGAACACGAACTAGTTAGCACCCAGAGTCACCTTTCAACAGACATGCTCACAGACACAATAGCCTTAGCCGGGGTTTCCAGGTGAACACTGGGGGAGTCTGAGGGTGCTGTGGGCACTTATAGCTGTAGTCGTAGTGTCATGAGCCAACCCAAACAGTTCTTGCTCGAGACACCTTACTGTGACCCTGCTTGTCTGGGGAGTCACTCAGGGCAAGGTACACTGGGAAATGCTCATGTCATTTTCAAAATGATATCTGATGACTCAGCTGAGATGGTATAAACAGCTAGCTGTGTGCAGGAAGTGGTGTCTGTCTTTCCTCTATTACTCAATATAGTTAGCACAGCACCAGCCCCATCTCTTTTTAATTGTTTTTTTTTTAAATAATAAACAAAAATACATGCAAAACCAAGTTGTTTTTCATAATGGACAGGGTGGTTGGCCCTGTATAATCTCATGGGTCAAAACAGCATGGGGGGGGGTCAGTTATCTCTGTTTTTAGCATGAAGATTCTGAGCTCAGGACCTGGAAGCAACTGACACTGGGGTTAGTATTGGAGCCCAGTCTTGAAGCAGCTCCCAGTAGTTGCTTTCTGCTTGTGTACCTCACACATGGGTTTTACTTATACTTCCACTGGACACAGGGTCACAACAGCTGACAGAAAAGAAAGCAGCAGCCCTCGATCTGTTCAGGACAGTGAAGGTGCCCGGAAGCACAGGGGAGAGCCAGCGTCAATGACCTTGAGACAAGGGCTCCAGCCAGAGGAATGGTATCAGCATTCAGAGCCTGCTGTGGGAATGAGGAGCACGGTGAATGGCTGGGTTTAATACTGTGCACACACTTCTGATGAATATGCAAATGTGGCTGGTACCAGAAGCAAGAGGCGAATAACATTTACTAAACAGCGGTGTTAAGCCACTTTGAAAGGGGGTGTGTCTGCAGCATGGTAATGAAATTAATCCTCTTCACCTGTGAATTATCAGGGGCTTTGGGCTCTGTCCAAAAAAAAATGTCTGACTTGAGTTTGCTTTTCTCAGAGCCTCTTGTGTAAACTTGAGTTAATGGAAAATGAAACTTCAGAAACCAATACAAAATAGGCAGTGGTAAAAGATACTACTAGGACTCTTCCCCTGTTAAGGGACTTGTTTGGTAAAATTCTTACCCAGGGAGAAACAGAAGCTTCCTGACGGAGCAGAGGTAAGGGAACACTTACAGGGATGTCATTGCTCCTCCCCCAAAAGGCTATACCAGAGAGTCTTTATGGCTTTCCCATAGCCAAAGAGATGGAGACCCCTCCTCTAGTCTTTCCCAAGCCTATAGACTCCAGCCTTGCCCAAAGGCCGGGTGCAACTAAGGCAGAGTTGCAAACAGCAGGTAGTGGGAAGTTGCTGGGTAATCAGGTAGTGATCTTGTGACCCTGCCCCTCTACCATACGGTTATGTAAGCAGCAAACCAGAACAGGTGGGATAATCTTTGGCAAGCAAGCATGGCTGAACACTGCACGATAATCCTGTGCAACAAGACCACGGGCAAAAAAGCACCTGAGTTGTGCCTGTCCTGGGTTGTCTCAACTGGTCTACTAAAGATGACTGTTATGAAGAAGATCATAGAGGTTATATTAGGCCTTTTATTGAGAGGCGCTGAGCTTGTGTGGTCCAGGAAGAATTTATCACTTCAGTGGCAGAGGAGGCAAAGGATGACTTGGAAAGGGATTGTGGGCAGGTGCCATGCCATTTCTGAAAACACAGAAACCATGGCTGACAGAGTCCTTTTCAGCAACTGAACAAATTCCAGTGTGGAGGCCACTCAAAATCATGCAGTCTGTGGTGGTCCTTTGTCGTTTAGGATGGCTCGATAATCTTACCACCACCACCCCTCTAGGAAATAGCTTCTAAAGGTCTTTGGGCATCGGCTAGTTCTGCTTTGGCATCCACTAGATCAGTCAGGAAGTCCAGTTATGCCAACTAGACTCTCTCATAAACCCAGAGTTGTATGCAGTAACTACAGAGCAACACAGGCTTGGACCCTCTCACCGTGGCCTACTAATCTTGCTTTTTAGGTCTCTAAATCCACCCTCGTCCCCATCTTCTCATGAACCTGGTCCTGAAGCCCCTTTGCCGACTTTTAAACTATCTGATAGCCTCTCTAGTATTTCATCTTTCCATCAAAAGAAACCAAAGCCTATCTCTGCTGCTTGCGGGCAAGCAGACTGAACATGTGGCCCTCATCTTTTCATTTGCCGTCTGCATGACCTCACCCTGTTACAGGAGTTGGGTAAAGAGGGGATCAGGACTGTCTTTAGGGACGTCACTTTCTAGAGAACTAGACCTTTGCTGTAAAGCAGGATCCGGGCTGAAATCAGGACTTCCGTTTAATCCACAGAGTTTGGTAAAGCCTTGGCACGGGAGCAAGCACCTATCATTCTAGAACTGAGAATTAGTGATGAGAGAATTTCAGAGGCTTGCTAGGTAGCCAGCCCGGCTGGCTATTTCTGGGAGATCCAGGTTCATTGAGAGGTCTTGTCTCAAAAACCACAAGATGGAAGGTGATAAGAGTAAGACATCTGACGTCTGCCAATGGCCTCCGCAAGAGTGCTCACACGCATGCACATGCAGCCCTGAAGCTGTGCACACTACATATGAACACACACACACACACACACTGAGCGTGTCATAGATTCCTTTGTCCCATGGAAAGTTGAATTCATGCAGGACAATGTGGGAATTTCTTCCTTTGCCATGATACCTACGCTAGATACATGTTCGGTCTTACTATTAGCAACTCTATTTTTCAAAGAAACAAATGGAAGCTAAAATGGAAAGTTAAGCTTTGCCCTTACTATGAAGCTCTGGAAGGGCCACTGCTGCAGCCTACATTAACTATCAGGAAGGACAGAGACCTTCCTTAGAATGAACAAACCGCATTTCACCAAAACAGAGTTCAGACATAGGCAGGTAGTATTTTCCATTTTGCAGTATTGGCAGAGAACTGAGGCTCTGTGGATGGGGAAAGAATGAAATGAAAAACAGCACAGGTAACCAGGCATCAGTTAAAAGAGAAAAAAAAAAAACAACTCCACAACACTCCTTTTTAATTAAAATTAAATGTCCACTGTGAAGAGGGGGAAATGCAGTGAGCAACAAACACACATCGCCTTGTTTAATCACCTGTGATGAATTATAATTAGGATTTGAAAATTATTGAACTTTTTCCCCCTGTTCACCTTGGATCTCTGAAGGTGAATTTCAAAGAGTACGGGAAGATGAATATTAAAAAGTTTGTTTTATACTTGAGCGCCAGGGCTCCCATCTCATTTTTCCATTAAAGCTCAACTTTTGAAATTTTCCTCTCCGCTTTGCAATAATTACATCTTCTGCCTGACAACTCATTACATGACAATGCTTATGCTAATGCGATTCTATAGGCTCCGCACGCAAAGGAAAGCACGGGGTTTGCAGGGATGGCCTTGGAGGGGCTCTTCCTCCCTCTTTCAAAGAGGCCCTGCTTTAACCCAGTCCTCCCGTGCTCCAGGCACTGAGCATTGACATGGCTAGCAACGTTTACCTTGGGATGACAGACACCCAGTGCTGGCTGGGGTGCCCTTGCTCCTAGGCACCTGGAAGCTACTCTACTGCATTTGAATTTAAATCCTGCTTTGTTCTAGAAAGGCAGGAAGTGGGATGACTTGCATGAGCTCTCTAGTTTACCAGTGGTGGAGGCCCATTTGTCTTACCTGCCCTGAAGCTGTTTCCCTCAGCTTCCTGATCATGTGATCACTACTGTGTTTGAGCTCATGTGCAGCTGATAAAGTCCCTACTCTGTGCAGGCTCTCTCCAATACCCCCTGCCTGCACTGAGCTTGCATTTTTGTAGAGAATTCAGAGGGGAGAAACCAGTGGACAGTCACATAGCACTGCAGCTTCCTCAGGATACATTTGCAGTCCGGACTCTCCCGATAGCTTACAGGTCATTTCACCTCAGTTTGTCTTCTTGATTATAGAAATAATTGTTAAACTTTACTTCAGGAAAAGCTCAAACCAACAAGGAAAGAGAATCCATGGACTCTCCATCTGTAATAATCAACAAAGGCTTTCAACTACAACCCATCTGCCCCTGCCCTTCGTAGGCATGAACAATATAGTGGGGTCTTGGAAGCTGGGAGCTGTAGGGGGAGGAGGGAGAGGAATATCCTGCCTGGAGGGACAAGGGAAGAAGTTAAGTGAGAGCCTGGTGCAACCGGGTGTCACTAAGGAGACCTAGAACTCCTTGGGAGACTTCCATGGACTCCTTCAGAAGCAGCTGGTGAAGCTGGCCTCCAGCCCTATCAGTTCTTGTGGGCTGGACGCCCATCCTCCTAGGTGAAAACTGCCCTGTCACCGTGTCCTGCAATGACCACACTGTCACCATGTCCTGCAATGACCACACGCCAATTAGTTCTTTCCAAGTAATTTCCCTGTTCGATGTTCGCTGTCTCTTAAGAAGCCTGGCTCATCCCCATGCGTTGGCTAGGAGGTTGGCTTCCGAGCCTCTGGTCCTCCCACTGTCCATCCAACCCTGCCCTTCCTGGAGCCCTTTCTTCAGCTCATGCAATACATGTGTTAGGTGTGGACTGTGACCGTTACAGAACCAGTTGTCTGCTGCACGCTTTCTGCCTCGCTATGTAAACCAGAGACTAAAGAAGAACAGGTCAGCAAACATTGATGTGTAATTATGAGAAAGATACCAGGTTAGGATTTGGGGGGGGGGGGTTGATTTTGGATTTGTTGACGTTGTTTGGTTTGATGTAGCTTTGTTTTCGTTTTGTTTTGTTTTGTTTATCCACTTCTGTTGTATAGCTGGAGAAACAGAGGCTTGGAGAAATTAGGGGGATATGATGGGGGATACCCAGGAAAATAGTGATGGAGTTGGGATGACCAGCTAGAAGCTTATTTACAGTATAGATTCCCGTTCCAAGCCTGCTCAATCAAAAAATACATTAAAAGAATGTTCCTTTTCAGGTAACTTACTTGCACATTTTAAAGTTTGGCTGGCTTTATCTGAAAGAAGGTGTTAATGAAATAAGGATTGGAGTTAACACCCTAGCTTCCTGTGCACTTGCTGTGTGACTGTGAGAAATGCCATTGCTCCTTATTTTCCTTATCTGTATTATGAGAAAGTGAGAGATTTTACAAAATAGTAGATGTCAGTAGACAATGAGAGGTGCCTGCAGAGCCCAGCCCCTTCTTATAGTACAATGGAAGTTTCTTCTTGCTAGCTATTCTCAATGCACTATTGTAGCTCATAAAATGTGGAATGAAGGTGTTGGACTAAAGGAGCCCTGATCTTAGGTCTGAAAGCTCCTGGAACTTAAGAAGCCTCGGGTGGAGATGCCCTGGGCCCCATGCATCAGAAATGTTTCTTGGTGCTCATTAGTTTTTTTTTTTCTCCCACTCTGCCGACTGTATCTAATGGCACACAAAGCGGTCTGCCTCTCTGCTCCTTTCCTGGTGTTGTGCATCCAGGGAGGGGGATTTCTTCCCTGGCTGACTGTTGCCTGTCCTTGTTCACGGTTTTGACTCCTGCTTTCCCGTTTTCGAGCAAAAGGAATTCTGAGAGAAGCGCATGTTGATTCTCTGTATGGCTTCTTGATTAGATGGCAGATTTGTAACAGGGGTGGATGTGACAATCAGGCAGGCTTTGATTACACCTTTCTGATATGTAAATCCAGGTGGATAAGATAAGTGGCGTTAGGCTGGGGCTGGCAACAAAGGTAGGGAGAAATCCCAGGTGACTGGAATTAAAGGAGCGGCTGAGCAGTGTTTGGTGGGAATGATGTGAATTTCAAAGAGCCCGGGATAAACACTCACTTTCAGATGGGCTAATTTATGCAGGAAGTCATTTGAGAAGCCAATTCTCTCATCCCAGAGAGTTCATAGAAGCTAGCAAAAAAATGGTTACACACTGGAGTGTAAACATTGGTAATTGGTAATTAATGGGCACACCTACGAGGAAGGCATATGCCAAATTAAATTGATTGCTGGAATCACTCATTGATTCATTAAGCTGTGTGTGCGTTTGTTTTTTTGAGCTCCGGCTTCACCCAGGCAACTGCGCTTGGTGTTGCAAAGTCACAGACAAGCAGGACCAGCTTCTGCCTTACAAGAGATGACAGATGAAAGAGATGGACACTGGAGGCTGAGCATAACACTCTTTTCTCCTTCCTTCCTTCATTCACTCACTCACTCTTCAGTCCTTCATCCATTCTTTTCATTCTTGCTGTAGAGACTGTTTATGATAGAACACAGAACAAATCCCAGTGGGAGGGACCTGGATCATGGCACGCTGCTTCAGCCATACTGCCTTCCTGGGACAGGAAACACCTAGAAGATATACAATGGGCTTTCAAAAAGATCTGTAAATGGATGCATGGACCCAGACCCATCACACAAACAGCCACAGGGGTCGCTCCTAGACTAATAGTTCTTAGTGCTGGAGAAGAGATTCTTTCTGCGGGGAACCACCAGCAAAGGGCTGACCTGCTCCTATCCAGGGACTGAGACATTTCTCTTCCAAGCAAGTGATCATCGAGATAACACTTGAGTCGGACAGCAGTTAGCATCCGTGAAGGAAGTGGGTAAAGACAGCAAGCGTTCCTAGGGGAATTAACTCTGCCGCATCCTGATGGGAAGATGCCTACAAGGTGGTGGGCCATAAGTAAGCAGGGGTGGGTAGGGTGGGGTGGGTGAGAAGTCGGAGGTCAGCAGGCCAGCATCTATCCAGGACTTTAAATTATGTTTGGGTCTCCTAACAGAAAGTCCATGTGGCAAGGGCACTGCCACAGCCCAACCTAGCAACCTTGAAAAAGAATGTATACTGTAAATTATAAAACAGTGTATGGCTAGAAGACCCATGCCTCCTAACAAAGGCAGGAGTACAGCCCGTTACAGTGTGGTAAAGGGTTTGCAAAGGGAATAGCAAAATAAAACAGAACACCCAGGCTTAGCACCAAAGGGACCCTCATTTGAATTTTAGAGCCTCCACTGACTTAGCTCCTGCCTGGCCTTGACAAACCTCAACTGTACCCAAGGCTCACATAGTAGTGGATGGCCCTGTTGACCTCTCCCTGCTGCTGGTAGTGACAGGAAAACGTGGCGTTTGGAGAAATGAAGAAACAAGTCACAAAAGAGCACATGCCCTGTGATTTCACTTCCAGGAGGCATCTAGAGCTGCCAAGTTCAGAGACAAAGAGCAGAGTGGTGACTGCCAGGGCTGGGGGTGGAGTCGGGTGGGGAGGTGTAGTTACTGTTCAAGCCATAGTCTCAGTCTTGCAGGATGAAAACATTGGTTATGGCTGCCTGCCACTGGACCTTTGAGCTATGACTTTAAAATGATTAGGAGTGTCTTCTAGACAACACATCCCTTCAAATTCCCCTGCTAAGGCGCTAGCCACCTTCATATGGCTGTATATATATATATATATATATATATATATATATATATATATGAGAGAGAGACAGAGACAGAGACAGAGAGACAGAGACAGAGACAGAGAGAGACAGAGAGAACCTGTAAGGGAGCAATTAAATGAGACCAGAAGATGGGCCCTGATATCATTTAACTTGCATCTTTTGAAGAATGGAAGAGATGTCCTCTCTCTGCAGTCAGAGCAAAGGCCAGGGATGGATGCAGGCAGAAGAGCCAAGGTTCCTGCGAAAACCAGCCAGGAAGGAGAGCTTCCCAGAAGCCAGCAGGACTAACATCTTGATCCCTAGGGCTTAAACCTCTGAGTCTACACTATTGTACTGTGACAGTCGAAGCTGACTAATACAGATGGAAATTTTCATGTTTATTTTATCACATTTTTAAACTGGGGGAAGTGAAGTGACAGAGTGACAGGAGGTGCACACTTGCAATCCCAGCATTCAAGAGGTGCAGGCAGAGTACCCCAAGGCAGCCTGGGCTACAGAGGGAGCCTGGGCTACAAAGGGAGGTTGGGTTTCAGAGGGAGGCTGGGTTTCATAGGGGAGAACAAAGTGCCAGGTCTTCCTTGCAGCCCGCACTAGGTAAGCCAAGGTCCGATACCTCCAGAGCCCCAAGCAGCCATAGATTGACTCTGCTGAAAAGTTCCTACTAACTGTAGCCAATTTAATATTCATCAGTTATGTAAAGAGGCTCACGGAGCATTGGAGCATCTTATTAACTACAGTAATGTTCCCAGCCCCCAGCCCCCAGCAAGTCTTTGATACCCTGTGCGACACACCCAGGTAACAGCTGTGCTGGCCAGTCTTCCCACCTCCCCCCAGATATCTTCAGGACAGAGGACACCAACAGCAATGATGGCCCATAAACAATCTGGGGGGAGGGGGTGTCCCTGTGTATTCATTTTTAGAGCTTATCCCCAAATTCAGAATTCCTGTGCTCAGAGATAGCCACCCCCCAGCCCCCACTCCTCCCAAAAGACACAGCCTTGAAAAAAGAGGGATCCTTCTCCTCAGAGCCCTTGTCTCCCTTCCACAACCAGATGTGCCTCTTTGCAAGGGAGGCTTTTCTTATCTGGCTCTTTAAGGGCAGACACTCCTCAGGAAGGGCCCCGGCCTTGCTGACAGCCTGGCTTGCTGCTAAAGGGATTTCACACTATCAGGACTAACACCCTAGCCTATTAGATTGCAGAAATCCTTTCAAGGCAAGTCTGGGCACATTTGTAACTTATCTGAGGAAAACATCACAGAGAATATTTGTATCCCGGGATCCTTCAGCGGAAAGGGAACAGATGAAACCTTGCCTGCATTCTCTCCCTTCCAATCTAACCTCCAAAGGCTACAAAACTCCACTCTAACCCGCTCGCTGGGTTGATGTTCCGCACGGCCTCTGACACTGCTGACAGGCACATGCCTGCCTCAGGCCGATGAATGTTGATCGCAGCAAGAAAGTGGGGCCACCTGTATGTGCTCTGTTTGTGGACACTGATGGATGACTCCGAACACCCATTCTATAGACCAAAGTAAAAATCTGAGGCCGAGAAACTGCAAGTTGCCTTGATTCGGACAGCTTCTCAGTTTGCAGAGCTAGGATTCAAATCCAGATCTATTTGCTCTCTGTCCACTAGTATTAACTGTACCCAACTCAGATCTTTGGTTTCTCTATAATAATTTTGGCTTTGTTACATCTGTTCTTCACTGGACACCACCTTAATAAAGCTGGCTGGACTTCACTCCAAAGCGTATTGCTTATGGCAAGATGGTAGTCACCAAGAACAACCAAAATGGTCTCTGACCCTCAGACCCTTTACAAGCTGATTTTATTCTTCCCATGGCAACACAGTCACTATTGAAGGGACTGTAGCTGGCTTCCTCTGATCACAACGCCCAGGAACTGTATCTAGGGAATGCTGCCCCTTCCCCCAGAGTCTCCTGGATGTGCAGACATTGGTATTGTCCCACCACGGTTACAGATAGTAGCATCCTGACGGTTTCATTGCTGTGTACGAAGGGATCTTCCCTTCACCTGGCTCTGTATCAGAAATGCCTGGGGCATTTAATTAAAAAACAAACAAATTCTTAGATCCTATCTCAAAACCTTCTGTTCAGTGGCCAGTTGTCAACTTCAGTAGAAGAATGAGGTTGGGGATCAGGATGTAGGTGAAAGGTGTCTCCTTCAGACTCAGTCCGGCTGTGGGGTTTGAGTACTTCTTTCTGTTGCTCCTATCTTTTTATCTCTTACTGAGTGAACTTTTAGAATTAAGGTTGCCTGGTTTCAGGGAAGGAATATTTCTGTCATGTCTGTATATGCCTGTCTGTCTCTCTGTATTATGAAATAAATTGTGTCCCCTTCACCCCTGAATGCAAAGGTTGAAGCTCTCCTATGACTATGGTGATGGGGCTTTTAAAGAATGAATTCAGAGCCAGGCGTGGTGGCGCACACCTTTAGTCCCAGCA